>NW_020200670.1:80784-82854 GCF_001531365.2 Cynara cardunculus var. scolymus | reverse complement strand
GGCTTGGAGGTTACAAGTGGCGGTTCTTGCATGAAGGGAGTACAAGGTTTATTAATGCAAACCTCTTTCATTAATTGAGATTAAACATTTTAAACCCAACCTTTCAATTTGACAATTTTCCTTTTCTTTTCTTTTCTTTTTCTTTTCTTTTCTTTTGTTGACTGAAAAGTGGGTAAAAATGTAAGAGTGTAAGGGTAGTGCAAGGTACCATGTACCTTCTTGTACTCCTTAGTACTTTCCTAAGATTTAAAAAAAATACTTTCTTAACCCAACTAATCCTTCTTCCTTTCTTTCTTTTTCAAAAACTCAGCGTCATTTTCTCCCAACCTCTCAAAAACAATCTTTTTCAAGAAATTTTTTAACAATTAAAGCACAACCCACTTTTTCCATTTCACACAAAGCTGCAGGCTTAGAATGCTGCAGCATTCTGAGCTGTTTACCAAGGTTTTATAAAAACACACCAAAACACGAAATCTTTGAAACACAAACTACCTATGAAACTGAAATTTATTTACAAACAAGGGTGGACTTTTAAGAAGTCCAAGGGGGATCTCTGAGATTTCAACAACGAGTAGCACAGCTCTCAGAGTGATGTTCTGAGACTGTTGCCAGATCATGGTACACTTTAACCCTTTGGCCATTAACCTTGAAAATAGAATTATCTTCCGGGTTTACCAAATCCACTGCTCCATAAGGATAAACTTTAGAGATAAGAAAAGGCCCGGACCATCTAGACTTAAGTTTTCCAGGGAATAACTTTAGTCTAGAATTAAACAAAAGCACATTTTGGCCTTCTCTTAATTCTCTGTGTTGGATTCTATTGTCATGCCATTTCTTTGTCTTTTCCTTATAAAGTTTGGCATTCTCATAAGACAAYAATCTATGCTCATYCAACTCACAGAGTTGTAACATCCTTTTCTTTCCAGCATCTTTCAAAGACATATTGAGCTCTTTGATAGCCCAGTATGCTTTGTGCTCAAGCTCTAAGGGTAGATGGCAGGCTTTTCCATAGACTAGCTTGTATKGGGACATACCTATTGGTRTTTTAAAAGCAGTTCTGTATGCCCATAAAGCGTCATCTAATTTAAATGCCCAATCCTTTCTATTGGGTTTTACAATCTTTTCCAAAATGCCTTTTATTTCCCTGTTAGAAAGCTCAGCTAAACCATTTGTTTGTGGATGATAAGCCGTGGCAATTCTGTGGTTAGCGTTATATTTTTCAAGAACTCCCTTTAACAAATTGTTTACAAAATGGGTACCCTCGTCACTGATTAGTGCCCTTGGGGTACCAAACCGTGTGAAAATCTGTTTTTGAAGAAATTTAACCACAGTCTTTGCGTCATTTGACATACATGCCAATGCTTCTACCCACTTGGAAACATAGTCAACAGCCACAAGAATGTACTGGCAATTATTTGATGGGGGCAAAGGACCCATAAAGTCTATTCCCCAAACGTCAAATAACTCCACTTCTAATATCCCATTTAAAGGCATTTCATTTCTCTTGGAAATGGAGCCACTTCTTTGACACTCATTGCACCTCTGTGCAAAATTGTGGGAATCCTTAAAAAGCGTAGGCCAATAGAAACCTGACTGTAGGACCTTGGTTGCAGTCCTTTGACCTCCAAAATGTCCTCCATATGATGCATGATGGCAATGATATAAGATTGCTGCCACCTCAGATTCCGGTACACATCTTCTCAACATCTGATCTGCACCAAGTCTAAACAGAAATGGGTCATCCCACAAATAAGATTTAACATCATGAAAAAATTTCTTTAACATGTGACCTGTGTAACCAGAGGGTTTTATTCCACAGACCAAGAAATTAGCTAAATCAGCAAACCATGGTGTCTTAGATTGGKTTATCATGAGGATTCTCTCATCTGGAAAAGTATCATCAATGTCCATTCCCTCTCTCTCAGGTTCTTCCAACCTAGACAAATGGTCTGCTACTTGATTCTCTATTCCCTTCCGATCAAGTATCTCTAAGTTAAATTCTTGCAACAAAAGTACCCACCTTATCAAYCTAGGTTTTGCATCTTTCTTTGAGATCAGGTATTTGATGGC
>NW_020200670.1:64997-80126 GCF_001531365.2 Cynara cardunculus var. scolymus | reverse complement strand
CAAGCATATCAGAAAATATGGACATCATACATCTTTGAAAGGTGGCAGGAGCATTACATAGTCCAAATGGCATTCTTCTAAAAGCAAAGGTGCCATAAGGACATGTAAAGGTAGTCTTTTCCTGGTCCTCGGGAGAAATGGCTATTTGATTGTACCCTGAATATCCATCTAAAAAACAATAGTACTCCTTTCCGGCTAATCTGTCTAACATTTGGTCAATGAAAGGTAGTGGAAAATGGTCCTTTTGGGTAGCCTTGTTTAATCTCCTATAATCCATGTATATTCTCCAACCTGAAACAACTCTGGTGGGGATAAGTTTATTTTTGTCATTTGTGACAACTGTAAACCCTCCCTTCTTGGGAACACACTGGACCGGACTAACCCAAGAACTACTGGCTATTGGATATATAACTCCAGCATCTAACCATTTCAAAATCTCTTTCTTGACTACCTCTTTCATGACAGGGTTCAGCCTTCTCTGAGGTTCTATGGACATGAAGTTCTTATCCTCTAAGATGATCTTGTGTTGACAAATAGAGGGACTAAGCCCTTTCAAGTCAGCAATGGTCCATCCTAAAGCCTTTTTATGCAATTTTAGCATATCCACAAGTTTCTTTTCTTGATGCAATTCTAAGGTAGATGAGATAACGACAGGCAATTTGCCTTCTTCTCCTAGAAAATCATATTTCAAGTGGGATGGGAGTTGCTTCAGCTCCAACTCAGGTGGTGATTCAACAGACGGGGTGAAGTCTTTTTGCTCATTATTTGCAAGCAGCTCAAAAGCTGTAGCTTCTACTGGGACAACATCAGTTCCTATCTCCTCTATCTCCTCAATCTCTTCAATACTTTCTTCTTCTAAATCCTCATCATACTCTCCTTCCAACTTAAGGTTTCTATGAATTCCTTCTTCCAAACATATTTCCTCTATCTCAGTTATTCTTGAACACTCTTCCAAGTAATCAGGGTACTTTAGAGAGTTGAAAACATTAAAGGTGACTTTCTGGTCCTGGAGTCTCATGGTTAATTCACCTTTCTGGACATCAATCACAGTTCTTCCGGTGGCTAAGAAAGGTCTTCCTAAAATAATTGGTATGTCCTTATCAGCCTCAAAGTCTAATATGATAAAATCTGTCGGAAATATGAACTTATCGACCTGTACCAAAACATCTTCAATTTTCCCCTTAGGATATGCTATGGACTTATTGGCCAACTGGAGTATGACGGTGGTGGGTCTAGCTTCTCCTATACCTAAGGTGTTAAAGACAGATAAAGGCATGAGGTTAATACTAGCTCCTAAGTCACATAGGGCTTTCCCTATCTCCTTTCCTCCTATTGAACAAGGAATGGTAAAACTCCCTCGATCTTTTAGCTTAGGGGGTATGCTATTGGTCAAAAGTGCACTACATCCTTCGGTAAGGGCTATTGTCTCATATTCAGTCAGCTTCTTATTCTTGCTTAAGATATCCTTCAGAAACTTAGCATAACTAGGCATTTGCTTAATTGCTTCAACAAGGGGTATGTTGATGTGCAATTCTTTAAACACGTCCAAGAATTTTTTAAAATGCAATTCCTCTTTCTGATTCCTCAACCTTTGGGGGTAAGGAACATAAGGAGGGATTGGTTTTATCACATTTTTGTTTGGAGGTGTTGAGCAAGATAGGTCTTGAATGCCCTGAATCTTGGTAGTGCTCTTAAGTGGTTCTAATGGAATCTTATTATCAAGCTTAGGTGTCTATACAACCTCAGTTCCTTCTGACTCCTTCAAAGTCTCCTCTGGAAAAAGTAAAGGGAAGTCTGATCTAGGGGGAACAAGAGTAGTGGTCTCAGATGTTTGCTTTTCAAAAAGTGGGACCGATCCTTCTTTGAGAGGGACCGACACTAGATCACTAGGTTCTGACAGTCTTGGTGTATTATCTTTCTGTACTTTTTCTATCAACTCCTTTCCACTCCTAAGAGTTACTACTTTCACCTGCTCCTTTCCTAGGTCTCTAGGGACTTCTGTATTACTGGGCAAGGTTCCATGGGCTCGACTATTCTAGTTAAGTGCAAGTTGAATGACTTGAGTCTTTAAATTCCTGATGGCAGCACTCTGTTGATTAATCAAGGCTTGATTTTGGGCCTGAGCCTGTGCTAAAAGCCCTTTAATCATAGCTTCCAAAGAAGATGATGATTTTGCCTGTGGAGGAGGTTTGTTCTGAAAACGTGGCTGAGAATTTTGAAAACTTTGCTGGTGGTTCTGAGAGTTGGATCTATTAGCATGATGTTGTGGTTGGAAATTAGAAGTTCCTTGTTGCTTATGGACTGGTGGATTAAGGCTGGACTGGTCCAAGAAAAGTTCGGGTGCTGTCTCCAACTGGCATTGTATGAGTTAGAGTAGGGATTCGATCTGTTTTGAACATAATTTACTGATTCAGAATTGTGAGAGCAATGTTCATATGAATGATCCCCACCACAGCACACACATTGCACAGATAAGACTGTTGGAACTGATGTGTTAGCAGCTTGCTGTACTCCCTGACCGGTAGTTAAGTTTTTCAATAAATTGGTCATGGAGGTAAGCTGAGCTGTTAATGCAGTGTATGCATCCACCTCATGTATTCCAGCAGTCTTTTTCTGTGTCTAGGCACATGGGTCAGCCCAATGCCCATTGTTTGCTGATATCTTTTCTAGGATCTCATATCCCTAATATAGGTACTGGCTGTAAAGGCTCCGCCTGCAGTCGTATCGAGCATTTGTTTTGCCATGGGACTTAACCCATTRTAAAACGTCTCGAGTTGAATGCAATACGGAATGCCATGGTGTGGGCATTTCCTTAACAGCTCTTTAAACCTTTCCCACACGTCAGGAACAGCTTCATCATCCAGTTGTTTAAAAAGACAGATTTCGTTTCTGGATTTGGCGTTCCTTGTYGGTRGRMAATATTTTCGCAAAAATTTCTCCGCCATGTTACCCCATGACGGCACAGATCCTGGTGTTAAAGAGTTAAACCATGCTTTTGCCCGATCCCGTAATGAAAATGGAAATAAGGTAAGTCTGAGAGTGTCATTTGACACTCCTGGGATCAGAAAGGCATCTGTGATTTCCATAAATGACTTTAGATGAGAATGGGGGTCTTCTGATGGCAGTCCAGCAAATTGACCATTAGTCTGTAACATATGAAACATTATCAGTTTTAGCTCGAAATGGAGAGCAGTCATGTGTGGTCTAACTATCCCAGAGTTTAATTGCTTGAAGTCTGGGATAGTATAGTCCATGATCCGTCCATTTTTTGAATTTGCCAGATTAATGATATTTGGGGTTTGTGCCCTTTGTTGCTCATTAGGGTCCGATTCTGTGTCCAAATTATTATCATTTTCATGATGTGGGTTTCCTTGGTGAAAAAATTGGGAATGGTGGTATTTGCCCAAAAATTAGCGGTTGGTTTTCCAAACGTGGTGCTTCCGGATTGTTGGGAGCAGGTAACTCCATGTTGGGAGGGATTAGAGCTTGAAATGCTCTCTGAGCCCTCCTTCTATGGTGAAACGTTCTCTCAATGTCTGGATCAAATTCGAAAAATTCCCTACGATGTGTTCCTGGCATACACCACTTTTCAAAAACAGGTACAAGAAAAATCAAATCTTTTACTTTTCTCGAAAGAAAACTTTAAACTTGCCAGTCCCCGGCAGCGGCGCCAAAAACTTGGTCGGTTATATTTCACACCTTCAGACTAAAGAAATTAGGCCACAAAGCAAGTATACAAAATAGCCCAATGTCGTCTTTTCCAAGTAATAAGTGGTACAAGTACCGGATTATCGTCCACAGGGACTGTAGCCAAAGTTAAATTGGAGTCAAATAAAAAAGATGATTTCAGATGGCGAAAACGAAGACTTTAGTTGAGTTCAAGTTAACACAGATAATATAAAGCAGAATAATAAACAGAATAATAAAGGTAGCACAGGTGTAAAATTTGGAGGTGAAACGTAAACACGAGATCCAGCAGACAAAGTTCAGAAAGAACCGGTCCCACCATCAATCTTGAAGGTATTCCTCTCGGACTTCACTTTTGCACTATATTATAGCTTAGCACCCATATCTCTATGAGGTGTTCGGAGCAGGGATAGTGATGAAAAAGTGTTTTCAAGATATATGGTTTAAACAAATCTCTTTGCTAAAAAGTGCTCTTTCGAGCCGATTCCCATATCATTCAAGTTGGCGTGTTCTTGATAGTTCATCTCTGAATCTATCACACTTTGACACTTTTAGAGAGTGACCAACCCGTCGGGAGTTAAGTTTGAAAAAAATAAATGACAAGTCTCCTTGTCGGCAACTTTCTCAAGTCTACCTCTCATATCATTCAAGCTGACGTGCTTATAATGGCTTATTTCTAAGTCCATTGCACTTTAACACTTTCAAAGTGATCAACTCGTCAAGAAGTGTGCTTGGTTTTATAAAACTTGAATGAAATAGTGGAACATTGTTATTGCGAAACAATGTCCACTTTCATTCGGTTTAACATTTCACCCTTTACCCTACACCCGAGCTAATGAAATTAGCTACTCATTGCGGAAAGTAAATGACATAAATAAATGACGTAAAGTAAGTACATGAATGTAAATAATAGAAAGTAAATGACGGGAAGTAAAGACGTAAATGTAAATAACTGAAAGTAAATAACAGAAAGTAAAGACGTAAAATAAATGACAATAAATAAAAGACAAGAAATGAAGAACAATTAATAAATACTTAAAAGCTTGTAATAATATTAATAATATGGAAGTGTCTTGGTAGCACAACTTAGTTAAGGAATTCGTCCAAGTTTTTGAATGAGAATAAGGAGTGGCCAAAGGCCTCCTTAAATACCCAACTAAAAGAGAAAAAGACAAAACAATAATGAAAGTACAAAGTACAAAGTACAAGGGTTAATCAAGAGAAGACAACAAAAAAGAGCTTTCTACTCCATCACAAAAGGTCTTCCATGGGTCATCTCCATCTCTTGTCACCAGCTGTAACCAGCCCAAAAATGAGAGCTTCTTCTCTTCAGACTTCCCTCCAAGACATGACTTAATCATTAAACACCTCCTACAAAAAGCCAAGATGCAGCCGGGCAATGCTGTTGGAATGCTGCAGCGAACTAAGTCAAAAAAATGTTATCTACTCCAACTTGTTGTAAAAACAGATTCATTATCACAATTAGCTCCAAACATAATAAATGGAAAATAAAGAAGTAAAAATGACTCAAGGTTGGGATAAACTATGAAAATCTACCTAATRMATATAAGAAATAGGTACTTTAAGCATGTAATAAACCATGCTTATCAGCAGGTTTCTTGGAGAAGAAGATGTCTGTTGTTTGGGTTTTGGAAAAAGTTAGGGTTGTAGAGAGATTATTTATCAGTCCTTGATTTTGCATTTTTAGAACAAATTTTGGGTTCAAAGAACTTACTACAATGGAAATCGATTGAATCACAGAATTGTCTTCATCGCCATAAGAAGTCTTCAAATAAAAGCTTGAGTTCCAATTCCCTTGACTTCATTTGAGAAATGGAAGTCTGATTGTTAAGCTCGAGTCCAGAGATGAGGTACTTTGAAGTCACCTGTTCTTTATTGTCGAACGAGACGTTGATGCTTTCCATGACCGTCTTGGCTCGTTGATTGAAGACTCTGTATTCCTTGGCTATTATGGAATAACCAAGGAACTTGCCTTCATCGGCCTTCTTGTCAAACTTGCCAAGTTGATCTCGATCATTCAGGATGAAGCATCTGCAACCAAAAACATGCAAAAATTTAACCTTAGGCTTTCTTTGGTTGATTAGTTCATAAGGCGTCTTCATATGCCTCTTTACCACCGTTGCTCTATTTTGAATAAAGCAGGCGGTCGAGACAAAAATGGGTTGGAAGACCAGAGCTGGCTAGCATGGTTCTTGCTGCTTCGACCAGAGAAGTTCTGAGTTATGCCCTCTATGTCCAAGTACGCTTCAATCTTGGCATTCTTAAACTCTGTTCCATTATCACTTCTCAGCTTTTGAATTTTTCTTTGTAGAAGTACTTGAATCTTGGTTATCAATTTGATTAGCAGCTCTGGGACATCTGATTTTTGCCTTACAAACTCAATCCAAGTATATTGTGAGTATTCATCAATTAAGACTAAGATATACTTCTTACCAGACAAGCTCTGCACAAAGATTGGACCACAAAGATCTACATGAAGCATATGCAGAAGTCTGACACAGGACACATCTGTCTTAGCTTTGTGGGATGCTCTTTTGAGCTTTCCCATTTCACATGCAGAGTAGAGATGGTCCTTTTCGAACATTATGGCAGGAAGTCCGTCAACTAGATTATTCTTCACAAGCTTCTTTATATTATGGAAATTGAGGTGAGACAGCTTGTGGTGCTAGAGCCAAGCTTCTTCACTCTTACGAGACACGAGACAGAGAGTCTCTGAATTGTCTCTTAGTGAGAAGTTCATGAGATAGATATTTCCCTTTCTCTTGGCTCTTAACAACTCCTGACCTGATTCTGACATAATGGAGCAAGCTTCCTTTTGGAACTTGACATTGTAGCAAGAATCACATAGTTGACTTATGCTCAAAAGATTATGTTTAAGCCCAGAGACATAAGCAACCTTAGAGACAGAAACCTTAGCTTGTAGTAGATCTCCATATCCCTTTATTTCTCCTTGCATGTTATCCCCAAAGGTCACTTTTTCTCCAATCTTCTCTCTGTATGAGGAGAACAACCTCTTATTGCCGGTCATGTGTTTTGAGCATCTGGACTCAAGATACCAAATGTCCACATGCGGCTTCTGCAAAACATATTATAGGGATTTAGGTACTCATTTCATAATGGGTCCTCGATGATTAGGGACAGAGGATAGCTTTTTAGGCTTAGAGAGAGGCTTCGTCTCTTCACCTAAGTTACCAAACTTGGCTTTAGGAGCCTTCTTTCTCTTATGGGTCTTCTTGGATTTAGTCCTTGATGACCCAGAGAGAAAACAGTTAGGGTCAGAGAAATGCTGCTTTAACTTATGCAGCAGAGAGAAACATTCACAATTATAAACACATTTTTGAAAGGCAAAACGATTTATTAGCTTTATATAACAAATTATTACAATCATTCCTAGCATTGGTAGTTCTAACAAACTTCCTATCTAGATCTGATTGTTTTGACAATGAATGAGTCTTTTCTGTTTTCTTCTTTCCTACTCCTTTGGCCTTCAGAGACCTCTTTGAAACAGAGGAATTAATTTTAGCGCATGCAGCGGATTTTTCCTTCTGTTTTGGAGTGAATTTAATTGGCTTAGATTTGGAAATTGAGTCCTTTGATGCAGAAGAAATCGACTTTGTACTCTTTACCCTGTATTCAAACATGGGAGCACTTATCTTCATGCTTACTCGTCCAGAACCTAGGAGAATCTTTTTCTCATTAGGGGGCTTTGCAACCTCTAGTTCTTTGGCTAAAACCTCTGTCTCAATTTGCTCTTTTAACGACTCCACCTCTGACTAAGAGTCAGAGTCAAGAAAATCTTTGTGTGAATATCGAAATACTGAGGTATCATTAAGAACTTGAGATTCTCGTATGCATGAACTGGAAGCTTTGTCCGTCTTTTGTTTTGTGGGACTTTCAAAAGTATCCAAGGAGTTACACTCAGAAGAATCTGCATGACCTTTAGGAGGATAATTCAAGGCCTCAAGCAAATCTTGCTCGAAAACTTGTCTTATCGTTTCTGTGCAGTCATCCAATATATAAACGAAGAACAAAGGCTATTCTAAAGAAAAGCATCTTTTGCCAGATTTTTTCATTGTAACAAATGATGAATTCTTACATTGATGAAATGGAAATTACAAGACAAAAAAAATAAGACTACATTTAGGGTCTCCCCTGTGATATTTCCCAAAAACGCATGAGTAGTCCTCTATAATCGATGACTGTAGATACCTCATGTATCAGTCTCTATCCATCGTCTGTTGGCACGTGAGATCTGCCCAATCTGTCTCTGATAGCTTTCTGAAACCATTTAAGTGTTTCATTTGAATACTTAAAGGCCTCAGTCAACCTAAAACATTTCTTCGTTCCAAACTCATTTTTATATGCCAGACCTAGTTCTGGTTGAGTAAGGACAGAGGCAGATCTCTTCTCCTGCAGGCCAGGGAAGTCTTCATCAGGTGGAGTGCAGGATAGTCTGTCGATGCCAAGCCGAAGAGCAATCTCGAAGTCAGTCTTGGCTTGATGCTTCACCAAGGTCTCCATTGTCTGCATGATCGCTCTGTTCGCCATCCCAAATCGTATGCCCTGATCCTGTAACTGAGTCGTGTACGCATATAGCTCGATCAAGTCATAGAGATTGAGATTGATCAAGTCATTATCATTAAAGACGCTGACCTGTATGTACTCGATGTACTTTATGGCTCTGTTGGCAAAGGTCCTCTTTTAATGTCCATGACCAACCTTATTCCATCGTTTGAAAAGACAGCCCGTGGTGGTTGGGTGGTCTATCTCATAAACCTATGGTGTAGGAGGTTCATGGATTCTGGTGAGAGGATTGGAGGATTGAGAGTTAGCCCTTCATCGCGATCATGGTACAAATATTGATGGATGTTCTCCATCGTGACTGGCTCCCTCAGCGGCACCTTTGAACATTTCCTGAGTGACTCCATGTTTGTTATTATTTCATCGACGACCCCTTGAGGAGGGTGCCTTGAAGACGAAGGAACATCCGCTTGCACCTGGGTTTGTTGGGTTGTGGGTTGTGGGTTGTGTTTGGGCTAATCGTTGAGAGTAGGTTGGCGATGGAAAGGTTTGGGTTGGCTCTGGTTCATTGGGCTCAGGTGGGGTGATTTCTGGTTCAAGAGGCTGTGTTTGGGTGGTTTATGGTTCATCGGGTTGAGTTTGGGTTGGAGGTTGTTGTGGTGATGAAGGTTGGGTGATTGTGGGTTGTGGTTGTATGGGTAGAGTAGCGAAGGGTTTCGTGGTGCATGGTGCTGGTGAGGGGGTTAATGGTAGATTGGGAGTTGGTGATGGGTGAAGGGTAGGTTGGTTGGTGGTGTGGATGGTTCTTCATCGGTCGATGAACTCAACTCGATGGGTTCTTGGGGAGTGACGAAGGGAACATGTACACTATGTACATCTTCAGAGGGCTGAGCCTCTGGTTCCCTTGCTTGGGTTGAAGGTGGAGGTTGTTCTTGTGTTTGGGGTGGTGGTGATGGTGCAACGGATTCCATCGGATGAGCAGTCACGTCCTGGTTCTCCCCCTCATGAGGTCCAAGGCCTTGATCATCAGGGTCTGGGTCCTCATGGCGTGGCCTCTTGTGCAGGCGGCTGCTAGAGCAAGAAGCTCTGCTCCTCTTCTTTATTGTCTTTTTCTTGAAGGTCACAAGATACGCCTTTAGGGTCTGTTGTCTTCTGTTCTCCTCCATCGTGTGAAGGTAAGAGGTGGTGCATGCCTGTTATTCGGCAAGGCTCTAGGAGAGAGCCTTGGTTGGTTGTGTAGCGCGATGGATGAATTTTGCACTTATCTCATTGAAGGATGAGACAAGTGCCTTTAACAGGGCCCTTAGGTCGGCCCTGGTTGCATATTCCATGGTGGAGGTGGAGGCAGGTGGGGGCATGGAGGTGGAGGTTCTTAGCTCTCAGTCCTTAAATGTAAAAGTATAGAAAAAGTAAAACAGCAAGTACTGACAGAAGCTGATCTGTCACAGAAGACAACAGAGGACAATCAACAGAAGTAGCTCAATCTTACAAGATTCAAGTGACAGAACCTCTGTCATCCATCACAGAGGTTCTGGAAACTTCTCCTCTGAAAACACCATGTTACAAGTCAAAGACGACAGAACCTCTGTCGTGTCTCATAGAGGTTCTGGAAGATTTCCTCTGCGCTTAACAAAGTTTCATCCAGCAGAGCCTCTGTGAAGTCTCACAGAGGATCTGCAGAAATGTCTTCTGTATAGATTATCTTAAGCACGTTTTATTTTACTTAGGTTTATTAGCTGCTCGTGACTTTCACGTGAGCTTGTCTGTAATTTGTTCTAGAAGAACGGCTTAGATTTGACAGCTTAAGGTCGTGTCAGAAAACGGTTACTTGCTTGTATAAATAGCAGCGTAGGCCTTTGTATTTTGTGTGCTTCCAGAGTTGGAATGAAATAGGTGAGAAACAGTTAGCTGGGCCTGAAGTAGTTCAGCAAACTGCGGATAAAATTGAAGTAATACGGGAACGAATGAAAGTGGCACAAGATAGACAAAGAAGTTATGCAGATAAACGTCAAAAGTCAATTGAGTTTCAAGTAGGTGATAGAGTAATGTTGAAAGTATCTCCTTGGAAAGGAATAGTACGTTTTGGTAAGAAGGGAAAGTCAAGTCCAAGGTACATTGGACAATTCCTTATTATTGGAAAGATTGGAGAAGTGGCCTACAAATTAGAACTTCCTTTAGAACTAAGTGGAATACATGACACGTTTCATGTGTCAAATTTGAGGAAGTGTTTAATAAGTCCAGATGTGGCAGTACCATTACCTTAAATTAAGGTAGATGAGAGATTATGTTTTGAAGAAACCCCTGAACAGATTTCTGACTATAAAGTAATGAAGTTGTGAAACAAAGAAATTGGGTTAGTAAAGGTTCAGTGGCGTTATCATAAGGGACCAGATGCCACCTGTGAATCAGAGTCTGAGATGCAAATGAAGTACCCCTACCTTTTTGCTTAAATGGAATTCTGGGACGAAATTATTTTAAGGAGGGAATGTTGTAATATACGGGTTGTTATAGATTTAATAAATTAAATCTTTATGTTTTTATGAATATTTTATGTAGAAATGTGTGGGTGTGGGTGATATTTTTATATGAATATTTTATGTAGAAGTATGTGGGTGTAGGTGGCGTGGTTATGTAGCCGACCTTTAAGGGGCGGTTTATGTTCATCTAAATATTTTATGTAGAAATGTGTATGGGGGTGGGTGACGTGGTCATGCTTAGCCGACCTTAGAAGGCCGGTCATACATTTACTATAAATAGCAAGTGTATGTGAAAGAAAAAGAAGCTTAGCACACCTTTGAAAACACTTTCTATATTAGGAAAGACTCCTTGGTGAATCCTACGGTTTGGCAGAAAAAGAAGAAGAGAATTCAAAGCTAGGATATTTGATCTCTAAGATGAGTGTATTAATGCTTTGAGTATAAATTGTTTACATACAATTTAGTAGTATTTGGAACTAGTCATTATGAATATAATATGTTGAAATATATGTTAAGTCTGGTTAGTTATATCAGAAGCTCAGGAAGTGTGACCAGAAGCTCTGGTAGAGAGACCAGAGGGGCTCTGGTCGAATATATTATAAGTCTTGTTAATTAAACCAGAGGCTCTGGTAGTGAAACCAGAAGCTCTGAAAAAGAGACCAGAGGGGCTCTGGTAGAGACACCAGAGGTGTTTGGTCGAGAATGTTTTAATATATATTCTAAGTATTGTTTGGAACCAGAGGCTCTGGTAGTAAAACCAGAAGCTCTGGAAGAGAGACTAGAGGGGCTCTGGTCGAGGGTGTTAAAATATATTCTAAGGCTGATTAGTTCAACCAGAGGCTCTGATCGTGTGACCAGAAGCTCTGATAGAAAGACCAGAGGGGCTCTGGTCTGAATATATTGAAATATTTTCTAAAGTGTGATTTAGAACCAGAGGCTCTGGTCATGTGACCAGAAGCTCTGGAAGAGAGACCAGAGGGGCTCTGGTCCTGGTTGTCGATATATTTCTTAAGTATTGTTTGAAACCAGAGGTCCGATGGACCGAAGCTGTGCGTTTGAAATGGCGATTTAACCGCGAGAGAGATGTAATGGCGGTGTAACCGCGAGAGAGATGAAATGGCGGTGTAACCGCAAGAGAGATAAAATGGCGGTGTAACCGCGAGAGAGATAAACATGTTTATGTATCGAAACAGGTTTGCTTCTAAACATATTGTTTAGAATGTATGTTGTTTTGTTTATGATTTATATACTCACTAGACCTTTTTGGTCTAACGCTCAGTTATTGGATTAACCGGTTTTGCAGATCATCATACCTCCTAGGATAAAGGAAAGGGAAAAGTTTGGTGTTGATGGTGTTTTGTTTACACATATATGTATTAAAGAAAGTTTTTGTTAGTCCATGTTTTGTAACAATACTATTTTTAGTTTTATGAGTATGATGATGTGAATTATATGTTCATGGGCTATATGGGTTGTTACAGTTGGTATCAGAACCTTAGTATAAGGGATCTGGGTATTTGCGAAGTACTTAGACTTAAACTAGAGGTGTGGAAAGTTATGATAATAGGTTTCACTGGGTCTATGAACATGAGAATATGTTATAGCTAAAACTGTTATGAGAAAGATAGATTATATATGACTGATATAATTTGAGTTATGAGTAAATATGAGGATAAATGTGTTATTATGTTGTGATTATGARAAYAATCATGTGTGTTTCAATGTGACAGAAAGAGTTATCCATTGAGAAATGGCAGAAAATCCCAATCAATCAGAAAGGACCTCTACTGGTTATGGAAGAGGTCGGGGAAGAAGATGTGTAATACAAGGAGAGGACCCAGAAAATGTGATGACGATAGAAACACGAAGTCGTAGCAGGGGTCGAGGAAGAGGTAGAGGTACTAGACAAGAACAGGAACAATCGGCTCAAGAAAGTTCAATGTTTGGTTATGGAAGAGGAAGGGCAAGGGGTGGACATAATGTTTCTAATCCTGAGTTCATTACTCAAGATATGTTGGCAGCATAGCTGGGAAAATTTCAGGAAGTTTGGTAAAGTTGTTGGGGCGTACCACCCAAAATAATCAAGATGTGGTAAGAAATTCCAATCAGGAGGAAGCCGGAGCTAGTACACCGCTAACTGGTACGTCTGTACCCCTTACTTCATCCTCAGTACAAAAGGGAGGAGATATTAAAATGTTTCTTGCTTGTAAACCTCTTAAGTTTTCTCGTGAGCGTGATCCTGTTAAAGCTATGTGTTGGCTTAAGGAGATAGAGTTGAGTTTACAAATCAGTAAAAGTGCATAACAGGATAAAGTTATGTTTGCTATATCTCGTTTGAAATCAAGTGCTTTATACTAGTGGGAAGTTCTGTCAAGTTCATATCCGAATATTCTGAAAACTATGTTGTGGGAAAAATTTGTGGTTAAGTTTAAATTGCAGTATTGTCCTGAAGCTGCGGTGAGAAAGTTGGAAGATGATTTTCATCGTCTTGAACAAGGAAACATGTCAGTCCGCCAGTATACAAAAGTTTTCATGGAACAATCTAGGTTTGCTGAAGCCTATATCATATCTTAAAACAGTAAAGTGCGAAAGTATATATGGGGATTGGAATCGAATCTTTGGAAGTATGTGATATCCAGGAATCCAACAACATTTCAGGCGGCAGTTGATGCTGCTGAAATATTGGAACAAGATATTAACCGACAATCACAAGAAAGGGTTGGGGAGAAAAAAAAAAGGGGAAACTACAGTAACTAATTTCCGTAGACCAAGGTTTATGGAAAGTTTGAATCGACCAATTTCAAGGGTTGCGGATAAAGTGTGTGTTCGATGTCATAAAATACATCAGGGAAATTGTAATACAGAATCTCGAGTATGTTTTAAATGTCAGGAACCAGGACATATAACTCGAGATTGTCAGATGACACGGATGTGTTTTACTTGTAATTCGTCTCAACATGTGAATGCCGATTGTCCGCAAGCTAAAGGTCGAGGGAATGGTTTTGTTGGAAACCGGGGATCTGGATATTCTGCGGGCCGAGGATTTGGTTATGTACCAACAGGTCGTGGACAAATAGATAATCGTGTTAAAACAAGTGGTAGAGGAGAAATAAGACGTGGGGAGTCTGCAAGTGGAAGAGCTTTTCAGATGACAAGAGGTGAGGCAGAAGAGCACCCTGAAGTGGTAACAGGTACATTCCTTGTTAATTCAATATGTGCCAAAGTTTTATTTGATTCGGGTGCAAATCGTTCTTTTGTGTCACCGTCGTTTGTTAACTGCGCACATTTGGAATCTAAAGCATTGAGTGAGGATCTAATTGTGGAAACAGCAAATGATAGTGAAGTTTTGGTTAAAGATAGAATTGATAAATGTGTTATAAGTATAGAAGGATGTGAGGTGCCTATACAATTATTTCCTTTGCCTTTAAGGGAATTTGATATAATCATAGGTATGGATTGGTTACTAAAAAACCAAGCCAACATAGTCTGTAATGAAAAGATGATTCATATAGACTTACCTGAAAAAGGAAGAGTTGTGATTTATGGAGATCGACGGGATCGTTACTCTAGCCTAATTTCAGTTCTAAAAGCTAAGAAGTAAGTACAGAAGGGGTGTGTTAGTTTTCTTGCATATGCTATAGATATGAAGAAAGAGAAAGGAAAGATGGAAGATATCCCAATCGTAAGGGAATTTCCTGAAGTATTTCCAGAAGATTTGATAAGCCTACCTCCAGACCGAATGATAGAATTTCAGATTGAATTAATTCCTGGAGCAACACCCGTGGCACGTGCACCATATAGATTAGCTCCTTTTGAGTTAAAGGAGTTAATGTCTCAATTGAAAGAATTGTTGGATAAAGGTTTTATCCGACCAAGTATTTCCCCGTGGGGTGCACCTGTACTTTTTGAGAAAAAGAAGGATGGATCAATGAGGATATGCATTGATTACCGGGAGTTGAATAAACTGACAATCAAGAATAAGTATCCTCTCCCAAGAATTGATGATTTGTTTGATCAATTGGTTGGGGCTACTTATTTTTCAAAGATTGATTTACGGTCTGGTTATCATCAATTGAAGATTCGGAATGAAGATGTATCAAAAACAGCATTCTCTACACGTTATGGTCATTATGAATTTCTGATTATGCCATTTGGACTCACAAATGCGCCTGCAGCCTTTATGGATAATGCACATCATTTGAGATTACTTTTGGAATTGTTGAAGCAAGAGAAACTGTATGCCAAGATGTCCAAATGTGAATTTTGGTTACGAGAAATTCAGTTTCTGGGGCATGTCATCTCAAAAGAAGGGATAAAAGTGGATCCACTCAAGATTGAAGCTATTAAAAATTGGGAAGCTCCAAAGACTCCAACTGAAGTCAGAAGTTTTCTTGGATTGGCTGGGTATTATCGTAAGTTTATA
>NW_020200670.1:63958-64419 GCF_001531365.2 Cynara cardunculus var. scolymus | reverse complement strand
TATCATCCAGGAAAGGCAAACGTAGTGGCCGATGCATTAAGTCGACAAGAGAAAAGTGGAACTATTAAAAGTATAGCTCTACGGGTTGAATTGTTACCAAGTATTCAAGAAGAGTTACGAGAGTTTCAACATGAGGCTATGAAAGAAGATAAGATCAAACAGGAAAGATTGGGTGGATTAGTATCTGATCTCGTGAGAGATAGGGAATTTTGGAAGTTTCAAAACAGAATTTGGGTACCATGCTATGGTGATCTCAGAAAACRTATTTTGGATGAGGCTCATAAGTCACGTTTTGCGATACATCCAGGTACAAATAAAATGTATCGATATTTGAAGCAACATTATTGGTGGCCAGATATGAAGAAAGATATTGCAAAACATGTTGAGCAATGCCTGACATGTCTCCAAGTAAAGATTGAACACCAGCGTCCTTATGGTAAGTTGCAATCTTTAGAAATTCC
>NW_020200670.1:43371-63872 GCF_001531365.2 Cynara cardunculus var. scolymus | reverse complement strand
ATCGAAAGGGTATGATGCTATATGGGTGATAGTAGATTGGTTATCTAAATCTGCATACTTCTTACCTATGAAAGAGTCATATTCGATAAAGAGATTGGCAAAATTATACATTGATGAGATAGTAACACGACATGGTGTTCCTTTATCAATTGTTTCTGATAGAGATAGTCGATTCACTTCTATGTTTTGGAAGAGCTTCCAAAGAGAAATGGGTTCACAAATTAAGCTAAGTATAGCTTATCACCCTCAGACTGATGGACAAAGTGAACGAACTATCCAAACGTTAGAAGATATGTTGAGAGCATGTGACATTGATTTTGGAGGGTCATGGGATAGTCATTTGGCTCTGGTGGAATTTGCGTACAACAATAGTTACCATTCAAGTATTCAGGCAGCACCTTTCGAGGTTCTGTATGGACGCAAATGTCGAACTCCTTTGTGTTGGAATGAAATAGGTGAGAAACAGTTAGCTGGGCCTGAAGTAGTTCAGCAAACTGCGGATAAAAGTGAAGTAATACGGGAACGAATGAAAGCGGCACAAAATAGACAAAGAAGTTATGCAGATAAACGTCGAAAGCCGATTGAGTTTCAAGTAGGTGATAGAGTAATGTTGAAAATATCACCTTGGAAAGGAATAGTACGTTTTGGTAAGAAGGGAAAGTTAAGTCCAAGGTACATTGGACCATTCCTTATTATTGGAAATATTGGAGAAGTGGCCTACAAATTAGAACTTTCTTTAAAACTAAGTGGAATACATGACACGTTTCATGTGTCAAATTTTAGGAACTGTTTAATATGTCCAGATGTGGCAGTACCATTACCTGAAATTAAGGTAGATGAGAGATTATGTTTTGAAGAAACCCCTGAACAGATTACTGACTATAAAGTAATGAAGTTGCGAAACAAAGAAATTGGGTTAGTAAAGGTTCAGTGGCGTTATCATAAGGGATCAGATGCCACCTTGGAATCAGAGTCTGAGATGCAAATGAAGTATCCCTACCTTTTTGCTTAAATGAAATTCCGGGACGGAATTCTTTTAAGGAGGGAATGTCGTAATATACGGGTTGTTATAGATTTAATAAATTAAATCTTTATGTTTTTATGAATATTTTATGTAGAAATGTGTGGGTGTGGGTGATATGTTTATATGAATATTTTATGTAGAAGTATGTGGGTGTGAGTGACGTGGTTATGTAGCCGACCTTTAAGGGGCGGTTTATGTTCATCTAAATATTTTATGTAGAAGTGTGTATGGGGGTGGGTGACGTGGTCATGCTTAGCCGACCTTAGAAGGGCAGTCATACATTTACTATAAATAGCAAGTGTATGTGAAAGAAAAAGAAGCTTAGCACACCTTTGAAAACACTTTCTATATTAGGAAAGACTCCTTGGTGAATCCTACGGTTTGGCAGAAAGAGAAGAAGAGAATTCAAAGCTAGGATATTTGATCTCTAAGGTGAGTGTATTAAAGCTTTGATTATAAATTGTTTACATACAATTTAGTAGTATTTGGAACTGGTCATTATGAATATAATATGTTGAAATATATGTTAAGTCTGGTTAGTTATATCAGAAGCTCTGGAAGTATGACCAGAAGCTCTGGAAGAGTGACTAGAAGCTCTGGTAGAGAGACCAGAGAGGATCTGGTCGAATATATTATAAGTCTTGTTAAGTAAACCAGAGGTTCTGGTAGTGAAACCAGAAGCTCTGGAAAAGAGACCAGAGGGGCTCTGGTAGAGAGATAAGAGGTGCTTTGGTCGAGAATGTTTTAATATATATTCTAAGTATGGTTTGGAAACAAAGGCTCTGGTAGTGAAACCAGAAGCTCTGGAAGAGAGACCAGAGGGGCTCTGGTAGAGAGACCAGAGGGGCTCTGGTCGAGGGTGTTAAAATATATTCTAAGGCTGATTAGTTCAACCAGAGGCTCTGGTCGTGTGACTAGAAGCTCTGATAGAAAGACCAGAGGGGCTCTGGTCTGAATATATTGAAATATTTTCTAAAGTGTGATTTAGAACCAGAGGCTCTAGTCATGTGACCAGAAGCTCTGGAAGAGAGACCAGAGGGGCTCTGGTCCTGGTTGTCGATATATTTCTTAAGTATTGTTTGAAACCAGAGGTCCAATGGACCGAAGCTGTGCGTTTGAAATGGCGGTGTAACCGCGAGAGAGATGAAATGGCGGTGTAACCGCGAGAGAGATGTAATGGCGGTGTAATGTAATGGCGGTGTAACCGCGAGAGAGATGTAATGGCGGTGTAACCGCGAGAGAGATGAAATGGCGTTGTAACCGCGAGAGAGATGAAAATGGTGGTGTAACCGTGAGAGAGATAAACATGTTTATGTATCGAAACAAGTTTGCTTCTAAACTTATTGTTTAGAATGTATGTTGTTTGTTTAAGATTTATACACTCACTAGACCTTTTTGGTCTAACGCTCAGTTGTTTGATTAACCGGTTTTGCAGATCATCATACCTCCTAGGATAAAGGAAAGGGAAAAGTTTAGTGTTGATGGCATTTTGTTTACTCATATATGTATTAAAGAAAGTTTTTGTTAGTCCATGTTTTGTAACAATACTATTTTTAGTTTTATGAGTATGATGATGTGAATTATCTGTTCATGGGCTATATGGGTTGTTACATCTTCCATTCCTGACACTTCTTCCTCTCTGTACTCTTTCACTAAGACTCATATTGAAGGAACTCCCTCGAGTTCAGGATGCAAAAACAAAGGTCATTGTTCGTCTTCTCAAGAAGGCTAACAAGTCAAATAGACCCAGATCTAAACCTTCAACTTGTAAACGTTCAGCTTGTAAACCTTCTTCCTTAAGGACCAAGGTATCTGAACCCTCTCAGAAACCTAAGCCAAAGCTGAAAGTAAATCTCTCACCCAAGGTATCTAAACGCTCAATTGTTTCTCCTCGAACAAATGAGAAAGGAATTCTTGGAGCTTGTCCCCCTTCTGCCCCTAAAGCTACCTTCAGCTATAGGAAGTGTCGTCACTGTGGTGAAACTTCATATATAGCCAATAAGTGTCCTTTAACTACCAAATCTAGCCCGCCAACTAAGGTAAACAAAGTGGCCAAGGCTAAAAAATCAACCAAGGTTAAATCATCCACCAATGTTCTGAAAACGACTAAGGTGAAGAAGACCATTGAAGCCACTTTCTCAGGCTCAGTGAAGACACCTACTGAACCTGAGTCTTCAGCGTTAGTGAATGTCACCTCTAACTCTGTTGGACCCATTGATGGGTACTAAAGCAATCTTAATCTGTTTTCTTTTGTAGGAAGTCAAAGGCATTTGGTATCTTGATAATGGATGTTCAAGACATATGGCTGGAGACAAATCCTTGTTCACTGATTACAAGGATGAAAGAGGCCCTTCTGTGACCTTTGGAGGAAACAGAAAAGGATATACCAAGGGATTTGGTATATTAACCAACGGTGCAACCACTTTCAAACGTGTTCCATATGTTGAATGACTGCACAATCTTCTCAGCATCAGTCAATTGTGTAATGAAGATTTCACAATGAAATTTCTTAAGAACTCATGTTATATCTATGACATAGATGACAAGCATGCTCTTACAGGTTCTCATCTAGAGAACGTGTATATCATCAACATGCATTCTCCCTTCACTAAGAATAGTTGTTTTCTCTCTAAAGCCTCTTCATATATCAACTGTGTTAGGCCCAAAATATGTTGTATCTGAGATCACCAAGTATGAAGATGAGACTGGAGAATGAAGAGGTCAAAGCTTTCAAGTCAAAGTCAAAAAAATAGTCAAAATTCATGTAATGTAAATGTTGACATTATGGTTTGACTTTGAATTAGTCAATCCATATAAATACCTTGTAATGTTTGTAATAGGGGGGGAGCTCATTTTGATAGATTTCAAAGTTCATATTTTTAGAGAATTTCTAGAGAGAGAAACTTGTTTTTAGAGAGAGAAACAATCAATACATATGATTTGAGTTTAATTGTTGTTCTTGATTGTTTAGTTTACTTGTTACTTGATCATAATGGGATTTTCAAACTGGCTATGGCATAAATGGCTCTCTCATATCAACTTCAAGATGTTGAATGAGCTGTCTCGAGAGGATCTTGTCATTGGCCTTCCTCAGCACTCTTTTGCAAAGGTATCTCTTTGCTCAGCGCATGAAAAGAGAAAGCAGACAAAGGATAGCTTCAAATCTAAGCAAGTCTCTTCAATGACTTCTCCTCTTTAGTTACTGCACATGAATTTATTTAGTCCAGTCAACGTACAATCTATAGCTGGAAAGAAATATATACTAGTCATCGTTGATGAGTATTCCAGGTACACTTAGGTCTTGTTTTTTAGATCTATGTGTGATGCACTTGAAGAAATCATTTTGTTCGTCAATGCATAGAAGTACTGAACAACATCAAAGTATAGTCTATCAGTAGTGATCATGGAACTAAATTTAAAAACAATACCATTGTTGACTTCTTTGTGAATAAGGGAATCTCACATAAATTCTCATCTATTAGAACTCCACAACAGAACAGGGTAATTGAAAGAAGAAATTGAACAATCATTGAAGTTGCTCGATCAATGCTCCTACTCAATTCTAGGCTGAAGCTGTCAGCACTACTTGTTTTACTCATAATTTATTGTTGATCGTAAGATATTCAAGAGGGTAGCTTATGAACTCTTCCATAGAAGAAATCCTTCTCTCAACTTTCTTCAAATATTTGGTTGTACTTGTTATATTCTTAACAATAGAGACCAACTTGTAAATTTCGATCCCAAAGCAGATGAAGGAATCTTTCTAGGATGTTCTTCTATGTCCAAAGCCTTTAGAGTATTCAATAAAAGATGACAGATAATATAGGAACCATTTCATATCACCTTTGATGAGTCTCGATCAACTAACTCTAAACCCATATTTGAAGATGAAGAAGAGTTAGATAACTGGATGATATCTTACTATGGACAAATTGAAGCTTCTTTCAACAATCAACTGAACGCTGACCCTCCAGAAGCTAACGATGATCCATTTATTGTTCCAAATGTGACTATTAACGAAGTTGAATCCTCTTCATGGATTTCTATCATTCTTATTAGTTACTTACCCCTTCTACTTCAAACACTGACCCTTAAGTCACTGAAACTCTTTAACTTTTTGTACCTCTATCAGTTCATGAATCGCTCTGTAAGGTCATTTAATAATCCAACCTATTGCTGAAGAATTTGTTGTTGATGCCTCGTCTTATGTTCCTGAGCTCTCAATCTCAGAAGATAATCTTTATCTAGCTCAATGATGGACAAAAGACCATCCAATCCATCAAATTCTTGGTGATCCAAGTGCATGTATTCAGACACGACGGGGTCTAGGTTATATATGTCTCTTTATCAAAAAAAATCGTTAGTTGAGCCTAAGAAGATCAATAAGGCTATCACTAACCCTAGTTGGTTCATTTCTATGCAAGAAGAACTCATTGAGTTTGATAGGAACCAAGTCTGGTACCTTTTTCCGCATCTATCTGACAAAACTTTGATAGGCACCAAGTAGGTTTATCACAATAAGTTAGATGAACAAGGAATTGTAACCTAAAAGAAGGCTCGTCTTGTTGCTCAAGGATACAAACAAGAAGAAGGAATCGACTGTGATGAAACCATCGCACCAGTGGCTAGACTCGAAACTATTCGACTCTTTCTAGCCTATGCTTCCCATAGAGACTTCAAAGTCTTTCAAATAATTGTAAAGAGAGCTTTTCTAATTGGAAAACTTTAGGAGGAAGTTTATGTTGAACAACCTCAAGGGTTTCTTGACCCCAAGTATCCAAATCATGTATATAAATTGGATAAAGCTTTTATGAATTAAAACAAGCTCTTCATGTTTGGTATGATACCCTCTCCTCATTTCTCATCTCTGAGAATTTTTTTCGTGGAAAGATTGACCAGACCATATTTCTTAAAAAAGTCAAGGGTCATATCATTCTAGTCCAAATTTATGTTGATGATATTATATTTGGTTTAACTAATTCCTCTTTGTGTTTTTAGTTCGCTGAATGCATAAAGAATTAATATCAAACGAACATGATGGCAGAACTGAATTACTTTCTAGGTCTTCATATCAAACAATCAGATAAAGGCATCTTTATCAATCAAAGTAAGTATGTCAGAGATATGTTGTAGAAATTCAATCTAACCAACAACTCATCTATGAAAACTACAATCGCTCCTCCTATCTTGCTGAACAAGGATCCAAATGGAAAGTCTGTAAACATTATTGTTTATAGAGGAATGAACAGCTCCCTCACAGCTAGTCTAAGGAACAAAGGTTGTGGTACGTCCAAAAGATTGATTGGTGCAGCTGAGAAAGCAGCAGTGAAGAGTAGCCGGCCTAAGAGGATGTGTAGTGGATGCAAGTTGTTGTCTAATCACGATATCCATAATTGTCCAGCGAAGAGAAACTATGACTATTTTGTTTTTGATGTTTTCGAGCCATTTGTTTTTATATAAATATAATTTTCAATTTTTATTATGTTATCGATCGAATTGAATTCGTAGTTGTCGTTTTTTTTATGGAATTATATATGAGTTCAGGTTTTTATTTAACTTTATGTACTGTGTTGAGTCCGAGTTAATAATGTTAGTCATTATAATTGGTTGATTTGTTCTATATTTCCATTTGTTTTGTTTTCAACAGACTGATTGGTTTAGCAATTTTTGACTATTTATATGATGCATGATTCATGGTTTAAAGTTGTGATTCACTGTGAGACAATATGATACATAATACAAATCCCCTAGTACATACATGTATTGTAAATGTGATAATAGTTTTTGACTATACGATGCATGATTCATGGTTTATAGTTGTGATTCACTGTGACAGAATATGATACATATTACAAATCCCGTAATACATACATGTATTGTATGTTAGGACTGAAAATCAGTGTTAAATTGTATTCGTCTTGAAAGTTAAATTTGTCTATAATTGTATAAGTCATCGTGTTTGACTTTTCTAGATAGTTTGACTTTGACTTTCAAAGGTTATTGTTTGACCCTATAAATAGCATTTGTTTAGTGTAAATCTTGTAGGACAACTTCATTGTAATATTCATATGTAAGGAATAGAAGTTCATTGTTTGACTTTTCCTTTCATCTCTCTCAAATGTTCTCCATGTATAAATCTAAATATGCCATTGAATCTTAGTTGAAGATTGAAGATTGATCTTAAAGAGGACTCTCAATTGGTATCAGAGCAGGATTTGCTCGAAATGAGGAGAAGAAATCAAGATTTGTAGAATTTTTTTTTTCTGAAATTTTATGTGTTCTTCTGAATATTCTTCGTGTTCTTATTATTTTTTTCTAAGTTTGATCCAAAATATTTGGAAAATTTTGTGTTTTTCGTGTTAAAACTATGATCAATCTGTGCGGAATTTCAATGTGAATCTTTGTTATTCATAAACTTTTGTGTTTTGATCATTTGATTTTAAGATCTGGTGAAATTTATGTTTTTGAAAAGTTTTTGGAGTTCTTGAAAAGTTTGTAAAAATCTGGATTTTGATCCAATTTTGTTGCAAAAAGCTGAAAATTTTGTGTTTGTGAGTGATTCGATCGAATTTTTGTTGTAAATCGCATGAAGCTTACCCGGTTTAGAACTTAGCCTAAATCACGACAAGGTAGCCGGATTCTTTAAATCGCTCAAGGTGGTTTGGCCGGATTCTAAACTTTGTACAAGACTTGACCGTATTAGGACTAAATCACATAAGGCCTGTCCGATTTATGTTTACCTCGCTCATTAGTCCATCCGGATTAGATCTAAGCTTGACCGGATTCTCTAAATCGCTCAAAGACTTAGTCGTAGCCTTATCTGGAAGTTACCTCGTCCGGATTTGAGATTCTCGTACAAGTTTAACACTTAGCCGTGTACAATTTCATCCGGATTCTAAGTACCTCGGTCAAAGGCTCATACGGATTCTTGTTATCCGGACACTTTGTTAGCCGGATTAGATCTTCCTCGGTCACCTATTTACACGGTTTAGGACTTAGCCACATACTCAAGCCGTACATCTCTTGTCCGGAGTCTATGTAAACCGCTCACAAGGTCGTCCGACTTAGCCTTAATCGCTCGACAGCCTGTCCGACTTTGTCTATATTGCTCATCTATCTTGTCCGGATTTGATCCCCGGATAAAACACTTAGTCGCGATCTGTTTTTTCTCGGACAACCCCGGATAAAGGGGCGTCCGGATTATACTTCTCGGTCACAAATCCCTTAGTCGCGACTAGCTTCTTCGGCCATCTCTGCCTATAGCCCCATCTGGATACAATCCTCGGTCAACACTTAGTCGTGATCCCGCATCCTAATCCGAACGTTGCCTTGTCCGGATTGTGTATTCTCGAGAGCGACTAACTTTCCTCGTGTACTAGCTTATCTGGATTCCTTCATTGCTCACATTCTTAACCATTTTAGTTCATCCAGATTCATCTTTTTGTTGATTTTGGTCTAATTTTTTTGTGTGTGGTTAACTGTTTTTGAAATATATTTTTTTCTGATTTTATCTGTTTTTATTTGTTTCTGAACTGCTTGAGAATTCTTGAATTGTTTTGCATTACGTGAACTGTTTCTTATCAATTTTAATCGTTTTGACTATTTTAACAGTTTTTAACTGCTTTTAACAGTTTTGACTGTTTTTACTGATTTTTGACAGTTTTTCGCTGTTTTTCTGTTTTCTCAACAGTTTTTATGTTTTCTATTTTTGTTTTTTAGCTTAATCGTTTTTTATTTCTTTTGTTTGATTTCATCGCATTAGATCTTTTGATCAATCTTGATTTTTAAAATGGCAGTTTCTTTGGAGAGGGAGAATAAAGATTTGTCGGATAAAATTTCAGAGTTGGAGAAGAACTTGAAGGATTATACAGATAAATACGTTAACATGTTCTATGAGAATCATTCTAATGTGGAATTTATTACAGATTTAAAACGAGCACATAAAAAAAGTGAACGTGTTGAAAAGGACTTCATGCATAAAATTGAAAAGTTTGAGAAAACTCTGAGTTCTGTGAGAAAAGATTATGATGAGGATTTGAAAACTTGGAGTAAAGCTAATAAAGATCTTTTCAATAAACTTCAAGAGCTTAGAAGTGAGTTGCAAACCGAGAGGAACTCTTCTGGGAAAAATAATACAAAGACTGAGGACTTAACTGAAAATTTTCATAAATCTGAGAGTGATCTGTGTGAGTTAAAGAAGTTACTGGACTTCAAGAAAGAGAAGGTTTTAGAAACTAAAAAGAGGTTTGATGCTGAAAGGAAAGTGTTTGAAAGCAAGATAAAAACATTAGAGCTGAATGTCACATTGCTTTCAAAACAAATATCAGATTTTGAACAAGTTGTCATCTTGGAACGATCCAAGTTTGATAAAGAGAAGAAAGAGTAGGAAGAAGAATGTCAAAGAAAGAATTTGGAACTGTTTGACAACATTGTTCAGAAGAAGAAAGCATTAGATGAAGAGAAGAAAGTGTTTGTTCTTGAAAAGAAAAACACTGCCAAAAAAAATGATGCAATTGCCAAAGAGCTTACAGAGAAAAAGAAATGACTTGACATTGCTTCAGAAAATGAGAAGGGAAGTTCAGACGAAGAGAGAAAGAAAGGAAAGTATTTGAAAAGTTAAAAAAAGAATTAGAAGGTAAGTTTTTGGATACTGCAAATAAATTGTCTGATCTAGAGACAGAACTTGTAACTAAATTGAACATGAGAACAGAACTGAACTGAAAAAGAAATACAATTTAGTTGCTGATGAAAGAGACCAGTTATTAAAGAAAGTAAAAGATTTTTCATGTGCTAAAAGTCCAACTGGTTCTCAATCACAGTGTAAATCTAGCTTTTATGACTGTTCTAGTGTTAAATCTAACAGTTATTCTAGCAGTCCTAAATCAACTGTTTCTAAGAACAATTCTCGTTCTTCAAATCAGTATTATCAAGGGTATGTCATTGGATCACCCAATTACTCTTCAAAGGTTAAAAGTATTTGGTTCAATAAGTCTGAATCTGTTTTATCCAAGAATTCTATTGTTACTAACAATCTTCCTTGTTTTGTGAGATCCACTTCTGACTTGATAAATCTTAGCAAGAAAAGGATCATGTGCTCTACATGCAAGAATACTGATTTTGTAAATAGGAAGAGATACAACAGATGGACTGAAGACAGCAGATTTTAGAAGAATTGGAAAGGTAATAACAGGTATGATAACAATAACTGGTATGGATCTTATTTTGTTTATAATCATCCTGTTAAAAGCGTGAAAAAGAACATATCTAATAAAAATAGATGGTTTGGAAGTTATAACATCCCGCAACCTGATACTAACAAATAAGGACCCAAGTTTGTTTGGGTACCATAATCTGTTTGATCTGATTTTGCAGGTGCGTTATTACTGCGCTGATCAAAGATTCATTCATATGATGCCCAAATTCAGAGGGAGTTGTACACTGTCCAAACAGAGGTTTCTGAATATATCAGTTCAGAACCCGTGCTTAACCGACTAAGGCTTCTGAACAACACAGTTCAGGACCCGTGCTTTACCGAGTGTGGTTTCTAAAAACCCAGTTAAGGACCCGTGCTAAAAATGTTTCCTTTATTTTTTAATTTTTTTTAGCTGAACTGAAACATTACTTAAGTCTACTTTCTAGGAGAAGTCTCTACAAATTTTGAATAAATGTTTTTGGAAAATGGAATTGTTTTCTGAAACGAGTACATTTTCTAAACAGGTATTTCCTGAGACTTTACTTGCGTAATTTCTCATCAAACATAACTCTAATACCTGTTTCAGCTATTCTTCAAACTGTTATTTTCACGTCTCTTATATAAAATCATTTTCGGTGATAATACACTCGTTTGTATTCAAAAGTTTGTTTTCTGATTTTTTTTATTGATATACATTCGATAATTCTTTGGATATTCAGATTCTGTAAACTTGTTCTTACAGATCTTCATTCGTTTCTCTCGCATATTGAATAATCTGATTGTTGTCGTATCACTCCTTGTTTGATTGTGCTTAAAAGCTACATATCTTGATCAAATTTTATATGATCATTGTGCTTTATTTGCAATATCATCTTGATCAATTGTTGTGATCAACTGAGCTTACAGTAAATTTAGGAGGGACTGAGTGCTTATTAGAAATACCTCTATGGAATATCAGAACCGATTAACCTACCCAAGAGGACAACCATATCTGAGTGAGCTTTAAATACAAAAGGGTTTGTGTGGCGAGCTTAAAATGAAAAAGAGAGGGGTAGTTGTTGTAAGATAAAAGAATTGACGAGAGTTGTGTCAGGATCAAAAGAATGAACAGAATCCTGTTCTAAACTTAAAATTACCGGGCATACCACATAATCTATTAGTTCTCAATTCTTTGGAGACTAATATTGAAAAAGGCAACGCCCAGGCCAATTCTTGTCACAACCCCACCAGCTACTCATTTATCTCTCAACAGATAAGTGTTTCAATAACACTTGGGGCATGCAGCTCACAATCTATCAGTTTCTCATTCGGAGAAATTCGATATTGAAATAGAAGGATATATGTCCCCCCTTCAAGTCTTTTTGATCACTAATTGAGTTTGATAAATTTGTGTAGTCAACACGGTTTATCATTTTGAGCTTAAACAGAAGGATTTGTTGCTTTATCTTTCTACACTACACAGATTTTTGCAAATTATATGTTATTTTGCCGAAACATTCATAGATATGCTATTATTAAGCTATCGATGATTGAATGGAAGACCTGGTGAGATGAGCCTCACAAAGTCTCACATATAAAGTACATGCTTCTTCGATTCTACTTTGATCAACTTCATCGTCAACCTCATTGTCTAAATCTATTGCTTCGCTTGCTTTGTTGGAGAAGGTGAAAGTCATTTTCGCCTTAATCCTATTGCTTCTTCTTCCTGTTGCATTCCACATAACAGAAACAATGTTTACACTATGCTTCATAGTGAAATCAAGAAGAAAATCGATTTTACCTCTTCCTTCGTTCGCATCCATCGATTATGTATAGAGTATTTCAACCAAGCGATCATCTCTAGGGTTTAATCGAATCCTTCTCTTCTCGCACAGCCAACCAGTATCTTTTGTGTATTTTGTTTTGATCTCATGAATTGTAAATTTAGAAGCTTAACGGATTTGTAGCGCGCCTAAATCCGTCTCATTAAATTAAAAAAATTGACCATTTTGCCCTTATTTACATTCTGCCATTAAATGTTATACATTTATTTTTGAAGTTCACTAATTAATTTTTCTTTTAATTTCAACCATTGATTATTTACTTGTGTGGTTGAGATTGGATCTCACGGTTACCACAAGCAAAATAGTTCTCATTTGATTAAGCCCTTATATATATACTCACACCGGCTAAAACAGTGTCCTGATTGAACTTCTCACCAGCTAAAGTGTTGTCCGGATAAGAACCATCACCGGACATGACCGTATAACCGTTCACAAGACATAAATGTTGTCCGGATATGTTCAACATCGTTCGGAAACCTCCTCTTCAGACATAATACTTTCGAGACAACACTATGAATTTTACAGTAATCTCTTCAAGAAGATTAGATGAATGGCAGTGTAACCGCGATATTGGAAATGGCGGTAATAACGATAGAGGAAATGGCGGTGTAACCGCGATCTATGGACTAATGATAAAATGTTATATTAAGATCCAGGTTTGATATATCTTGGATTTTGAAATAATTTTTGTTTTGTATGAGGAAAATATACTCACTAGGCCTTTTGGTCTAACGTTCAATTATTGTACTAATCTATTTTGCAGGTTGTCCATCATCTCAGGATAAAGGCAAGGGAAAAATGTAAAGAAGTGTTAATAAGAAAAAAATGTTTTAACTGATAAAGTTTTTGTTAGTCTATATTTTCTCTTGTCATGTAATTATACTTTGGAATGTATCCTGACCTTTTTATGGAGAATAAGGTATTATATAATCATATTTTGGAGAAACGGTAATATTGTTCGTCATGGTGGGTTGTTTCAGATTGCATAAATAACAAATCTTGATATCATAAATTGACTATTTAAGCATGCATATATTCCTTTGATTTTATTCAATCAAGGGTTCCATAGGCATTACTCCCATGATTTAGGAAGGGTAAATGAAGCTATTATACTAGGACAACAGATAAATTCTTATGACATCATATAACATCCAATGTAGTGTTCTTATGGTGAGTCTGTTTAGTACACAAGTTTATGAACTTGTACCCATTTGAACTCCATATCTACCATACGATGTTAATCTCCTTCGTACTACTTTGACCTTAGTGTAAGGTACTTTGACTAGGAACAATTTAATAATCATATTATAAGGATATTATTACGTTCACCATACAACATAAGATATAACAATGACAGATAGTAAAATATACAACATATTTATTAATTAGAATTGAATTATTTTAAATACAATCATCTAATGAATGACCTTTTGGCATATCATTAACAAGACGAAGACATTAAACAAATGACTCAGTAAAAAGGTGACATAGCATTCCTGTCATAATTATCTAAAATTAATAAATGATTTTATATAACTATGACAGTATCAACTATCGGGTCAGACGGCCTCCCAAGAGCACACACCGGTCAACATGCTATCGATACGATATCATTTATGTTAGATGTCGTGAATCCTAGCACAACACAGCATTACCATCCTACACCGTAGGAGTATAGCGTTTGTCAGACACTAAAGCTATGTATAGCCTTCTCCTATTACCTCAGGTTTTGAAAGTCAATACATTTTTATASACAAAATTAGTTGTCAATTAATTTTAATGTAATCATCAAATGAAATATTAAGCACCTGAAATAAATAGTAGACTATAATGCTAATAAGACACCTTTGTACTTTCACATCGGCTTTGGTCTTAATTTCCCGTTACACCCTAAGCTAAGGCGTTAGCCCATCATCGCTTGGTTTCTTCTCTCGAAGGATTTAAGGACTGAAAAATAAATAACTGAGACGGAAAAGTAAATTGCAGAAAGTAAATTACAGGAAATGGAAATACTGGAATTTAAAGTACTGGAAATTAAATGACTGAAAGTAAATTGCTGGGAATTAAATGACGGGAAAGTAAATTACAGTAAAGTAAAATGCAGAAATGTAAAGGACTGAAATAGAAATACTGAAATATAAAGACTAAAATATAAATTATTAATAACTAAATAATATTAATCTAGTAATGATGAAAGACAAGTACTTGATGGGATGAGAATTGACTAATGAAAACCTTGGAAATAAAGTTTGACTTTAAAGAAAACTTGCAAGTCAAGTAACAAAACTTGCAACACAAGTTTCGTTACAAAGACCGAAAAGGTTACTTGCAAACTCGTAAAAACAGATTATTTAGTCTACGTAAATTAGTCGTGAGCCACAAACGATGAGATCCAATGTAAAGCAACAACGATCGACTAACTCGTAACTCATAACAAAAATAAGAAAACGTAACGTAACTTGGAAATAAAAACAGAAATTAGATGAAGATTAAATACGAGTACTGAAATTAAACTTGAAAACGTAATCACAACTTCACTTAACAAAAGTTGGGTCTTGATTGGAAACAAGAAAACCGAAAGCTTGAAACTGAAAGCAATAATCTAGAGAATGACTAATACAAAGATCATAAGTATCAAATGGAAGAAAACATGTAACTTGGTGAATTGGTTTGTGAAATGGTAAATTGGTGAGTAAACATATGCCTTAAGCCTTCTATTTATAGGCTAAGGACGTTCACTTAGTGGGAGCCAACTAATAAGACAAAAGTCCCTTCAAAACTGGGCTTTGACCGGGCCCAAGGTCGTTGACCACGCATCTTCTATGGATCAGCCCACTACATCACGGCCCAGGCAGAATTTCAGCTCTCGGACAGGTGCTATAGGACCATGCCACTCCTAGTCCTGTAGGACTGCCGCAGGATTGGACCCAAAAATCATCAAAAACCTGTATAAACAGGGGATTAACATTAGATATACTATATAACTACTAATATATGAAAAAGACATAAAAAGACTCAATTAAGACATTAATGGGCAAATAAAACAAAGAAAAATGGTTAAGAAAATGATGTAATAAGGTTAATAAATTAACACTTATCACACCCCCAMACTTGAATTGTTGTTTGTCCCCAAACAACAGAAAATGACAAATTAAAAAACTCAAAGTTCTAATAAACTAAAAAAATTTGAGCATAAGTATTTAATAGCCAAGGTATGCATATTTTTGAAAATTTTTGAATGAAAGTATTTTACTCATGACTTGATGCTTGATATCCATAGCCTTTCATAAACCTAGCTCCCCCAAACTTAAATATTTTATATTGCCAAACTATAAGCTAGCCTACATTTCTTTTACTATACTAGATTCAACAAATAGATTGGGACTTTGAATTGGGTTTTGCATTTGGCTTTTTCTTTTCAATGCATGCCTTTTACCTCATCTCACTTTTTTCACTCCATAGCACAATTTTACTGCTATGCATCTCATATTGAGGTATTTTGGACACTTTGGTCCTTTTCAAATATTCTGGTGTACTTTGACACTCTTTTGTATGCACAAGACATGGAACTTTGTTCCTTTGAATGACTTTTGRTCTTAATGCATATGTTTCATGAACTCTATAAAGTGTTTGGTACTTTTAGGACCCTCCCCCAAACTTAAGGGAAACAATGTCCTCATTGTGAGTGTTTGAAGGTTACAAATTGGCCAAATTGAAATGAAGGCCCAATTGAATCAAGTGAAAGCTTTGGAAATGGTTGGCTAGTTCTAGAGGCTCAATTTTAAGACAAAGATGGTTTAAGCCTTGGATTATTGTGGCTATGGCATTAATTCAAGCATTTGTACAACAAATTCATTATTTACTCTATTTTTGGTGCATATATAGCTAAAAGAAAATATGCTACTTAAAATCAGTGCCCAAAATCCTAAAATGAAACAGAAAAGCAAAGATGAGAAGTCACAAGTRTGACTTGGTCATCTTGTGAAAATAAAATGGACTCAAAGACTCAAATGAAAGATTTAAACAAAACCAACAATCCAACTCTAAGTCAAATTGACCCTAGAGTGAGGATGTGGTACTTGGAATGAGTTTCAAACCAAAACAGTCAACCAGAGGACTGCATTATCATAACACATGGTAATATTAGGCCAAACAATGGGATTGCCATTGTTTTACCATGAGATAGACCAACTGGAACCAAACAATGGGATTGCCATTGTTCTGCCATGAAAAAGATCAAATAGAACAAGACAATGGGATTGCCATTGTCTTTTCATGACACAGCCTAAACTGTATTTAGCATTGAGTAGGGAGGTAAACAAATGAGAACATCAACCATGGTCTTCCCTCAAAGCCATCAGACCAGTTGTGCAAACAGCAACCTGACAATACCAAAACAACAAAGGTAATGCATGACAAGGACTATATGATATCCTAAAAACAACAAATATTCTCAATTGAGGCAAAGAGAAGACAAAATCATCAATAGAAAGGCAAACCATGCTTTAAAAGGACACTTAAAGACAGCAAACTGAAAGGAGCAAACTAGACCTATAAAACAGCAAATTGGACAGCAAACTATAAGTATAGTATTACCTTATGCCCAAACAGTAAAATGAAACTAAAATGCTGCCTAAAAACAGCAAAACAAAAGACAGCAAATGATAAGCGGCCATGAACTAATGAAAATAGCAAAAATATCTCAAGTGAGATAAATAAAACATACCAGTAAGGTTTAAAACAGCAAGGGCATGCCTAAATGATCAAGGACTGTTTAAACATGAATGAGATAGGACATGGTGAAAACAGCAAATAAAAGTCATGAAAGGGACTGCCTTGAAGCAACAGACACAGAAGTAACAATCCCAACACAGTCAAAGTTTGGCTAAAAACCTGTTTCCGAAAAGACTAAAACAGCAAAGAAAGTTCATGGCATAGGGCTGTATGAGATTTAAAACAGCAATTCAAAATAAGAAGGTTAAAACAACAAAGAAACAAACAGGGGCATGGTTGCATAATATCTAAAACAGCTAAGGACTAATGAAAACAACAAAATCAAACAATAAACTAAATTAAGCATAAAACAGCAAAATGGATACCAAACAGTACCCACAAGTCAAACACTAATAAATAAGTAAAAAAAACAAAAGTAGACTATTAGGACCTAATATTCTACTGTCAAAACAAAGGAATTATTATGGGTTTCAAACAACCAATACATGCATTAGACTCTCAAACAATGAAACAGAAAGCTACTGCATGAAGCAGCTGAAAAACAGCTAACCTTATGTACAAAAACAGCAATACATCAAAGGCTTTAAAAACAGCAAATCAACAAGAGTAATCTACCTAACAACATGCATAACTAAACATCAAAATATTTAAAAGGGCAAGAAGGTAGAACTTGTCCTACTCAGACTGAGTAGGAGAGTCTGAATGCTGTAGCAAGATGGACTTTGGTGGAGGTGGGAGCTTGACTGCACTCTTTGATTTCCCATGCTTGGCAGCAGCTCTGAGCATTCTCTCCTTCTGCATTTTGTACTCAGCCCATTGTACTCTTTCTTTCTTCAAGATGTCAACTTCCTTCTTCAACTCATCCACTTTCTTCATCAATTTGTGGTGCTTCTTTACAATTGATTTCTTCAAAGCATTGGCATGATCATCCATGGGTTTCAACAATTCATTCTTTAGAGCTGCCATGGAAGAGGTGGGTGCATCTGGCTGTACTTTTGCATTCACCCTCATCAATCTGTCCAAATTTTTCTTGTCTATGGATGTCTTCTCCATAGACATCACATCTTTGGGCAAGGATAGGACTTGGGCCTTTTGCATAAGCCTATGAATCAAAGAAAGGTATAGCAACTTGCCATTTGTTCTTTCCACACATGCCTTGATGTTGGAGCATATCATCCTCCCAACATCAAATGGTCTAGCCTCTAGGATACAGTATAGGATCAAGACTCTCTCTAGGCACAAATTGGTGTCATGGCTAGTGGGGTGAATTGTGTGCCTCATGAAATAGAACCATAAATTGGCTTCAGGCTTCAAATATTGAGTTTTTAGAAGCCTAGCCCTCCCCTTGAAACTCCAAACAGCCCCTTCCTTGGCAACCCTAGCTAAGATCAAATCAAACTCTTCATTAGAGCACCCAGCTATCAACCTATCTAGCTCAGAGTATGAAGGTGGATGAGCTCTAGTAGGTCATTTATGGCATTGGGTGAGTATGAAACAGGGGTATTTCTTACTCTCAAGTCTACCCCATCAGTGACTGCTACTTCAGTATAAAACTCTCTAACCCAACTAAGATTGTATTGGTTAGGTGTGTCACACAGAATCTCTCAACTCAAAGAATCTATTGTGGCCTTGATGGAAAGATTGGCCAACAATAATTGTTGTGAAAAACCCTTTTGTACTACCCCTACTTTCTCAGAAAATTGCAAGTAGGTTTTTCTTGATAGAGGTGTGCTAAACAAGTGTTTGGGCTTCAAAAATATACCTGGCCCTTCCTCAAATTGTTGGTTTGGCCTCTTTCTTCTTCTAGATGCCCTTTCATCAGCCTCTAATCTCTCACTGTCCTCTCTCCTCCTCTTTGAACTTCTGGTTTCAATTCTGCTCATTCTCCTCTTCCTTGCCACTTTTTTTCTCAAACTTGCACCAGTATCAACCTCCTCCCTTTCTTGCTCAACATGAGGGCTGTTATGCTCAGGGCTATGATGAGCAAAATGTGTTCCTTCATAGTAGTCATGAGTTCCATAGTGTATAGGGCTAGTGGGTTGGTTTGGACTAGGCATGAATGGTTGAGTGGAATGGGGTGAAGGTGGTGGTGTTTGAGTGACAGGGGTGTTTTATGGGTCAGAGGGGTCTTCATTGTGTTCAAAGGGTGTAAGGCTTGGATTAGTGGGTGATAGGCCTAAGACAAAGTCTAGTTCTTGGATGGATACAGTAGGTGGCAAAGAGATAACAGGTTCAGTGGGTGTGGATGGTGTGGTTGTGGGCTGGATTGGTGAAGATATTGGGCTGGTGGTAACTGTTTCAACAGGGGGTGGTTTAGAAACTGTTTGGGATGTGGTTGTATGGTCAAATAAGGTAGGTTCTACAGTAGATGATGAAATAGGAATAGTAGTGAAGTGTGGTGAGTTCATGAAATTGAATTCAATGGGTATGTCTCCAGTGAAGGTGGGTGCATGGGTGGTGGTAATGGATGGTTGGGCAGGGGATGGATCACACTCTGGTTCCCTCCTAATCATCCTATCCATGACTGCCAAAGCAGCACTAACAGAATTTTTAAGGGATGAATTTCCCTTTTTAGGTGCTTGGGCAGCCATAGAAGGCTGAGTTCGGATCATGGCTATAGCAGGGGCACAAGTTGCTGTCCTTAACCCCAAAACTTCATTAGAGGCTTCCATGGCCTCATCTACAGTCTTTCTCAACATAAAGCCAATGCTGGCTTGAGGAGAAACAGGAAAGCTAGACAATAGATCCATAGTTAAGGGTCTATAAATTTTTAAACCTATTTGGAGCCTCTCTGTTACTTGAAGGTATGCTCTGAGAGTTCATCTGAGTTTTTGCATCTGTCAGTGTATTCAAAGAGGTTGAGTCCTCTTGTGTTGGTCTGCTTGTGCTACCCTAAACACCATGCATCCTTGATGGTGAATCACTATCATCAGATAAATTGATCACAGTGCCCTTCTTTTGCTTCACTGGCTTGAAATTGGTCAGACCCTTTGCTCTGCTTCTGGTCATTCTAGAGCCAATTTGGTATTATGGAGGAGGTTGTGGCTCAGACTTCACAATTACAGTAGCTTGAGTTTAAGTTTGAGTGGGTGGTGGAGGTTTAGACTTAGCAAAAGGAACCTGCCTCAAGGGAATGGCATCAATAGGTTCCTCTTCTTCACTCTCACTGGAGTGGTCATTATTGGTCATAGGGGGCATGGAATCAGACTCTCCTTCCCTTCTTCTTGCTCTTCCTTAACACTACAAGTTCGATGAAGTCTTGTCCTTCTTGAAAATGGATATTTGATGAGCTATTGCTGATTGTTCTTGGTCTGATTTAGAGAGTACATTGATGGAGGTCTTCGCCTGAGTTGAGAGCTTGGAGATGAAGGGATGATTTACCAGACGTGGCTTGGTACGGTTGCGTGGGATTCTTGACAGGCCGTACCAAGCGTACTTCGATGATGGGCCTTTCCTTCACAGGCTTTGTGATTTGGGTTGACCTCGACGCGAATTTACTCTTTGGGCCATCCTCATTCTCGGCCTGCTAATAAGAAAAGCAAATGGCCTTCAATTCCTTGTGGTTGGATCTGGTCAATTAACTCAAAATAACCTGGGCCTTTCAATTTCAGCCCAAAGAAAAAAAACCAAATTTTATATATAAACCTAATATAAAAGAAATAATTATTCTAAGAAAAATAAACTGAAAATTTAAAATGAAAGAAAATTAAAAATATAAGAGCCTATA
>NW_020200670.1:40195-42394 GCF_001531365.2 Cynara cardunculus var. scolymus | reverse complement strand
TTTGTAAAAACTTCACAACTGTTTTAGCATCATTGGAATGGCAAGCCATGGCTTCCACCCATTTGGACACATAGTCCACAGCAACCAATATGTAGGCACAATTATTGGACAGAGGAAAAGGTCCCATAAAGTCTATACCCCAAACATCAAATAATTCTATTTCTAGAATTCCGTTTAAAGGCATTTCATTTCTTTTAGAGATATTTCCATTCCTCTGACACTCATTGCAACTTTTTACAAAGTTTTGAGCATCATTGTGCAAAGTAGGCTAGTAGAATCCTGATTGTAAAACCTTGGATGTTGTCCTACTTTCTCCAAAATGTCCTCCACAAGGTCCTGCATGGCAGTGTTGTAGAACTGATGGTACTTCTTCTTTTGGGATGCATCTTCTAATCACCTGATCTGCACAAATTTTAAACAAGAAAGGGTCATCCCATAAATATTTCTTTGAATCATAGATGAACTTCTTTCTTTGATACTTATTAAATTCCTTGGGAAAAATCCCACAAGCTAAGTAATTAACAAGATCAGCAAACCAAGGCACAGTAGTATGATTAAGAACCAAAATTCTTTCATTTGGAAATACTTCACAGATGTCAAAACCTTGCACTGGTTTGTCTTGTTTTTCCAATCTTGACAGATGGTCGGCCACTTGATTATCCACCCCTTTTCTATCAATAATTTCTAAATCAAACTCTTGCAAAAGCAAGACCCACCTTATTAACCTTGGCTTTGCTTCTTTTTTAGAAATAAGATACTTGATGGCAACATGATCAGTATGAACAATTACTTTGGTTCCCATCAAGTATGATCTGAATTTTTCAAAAGCAAAGACCACAGCTAATAATTTCTTTTCAGTAGTGGTGTAATTGATTTGAGCATCATTAAGAGTTTTGCTTGCATAATAAACAAGATGAAAAATATTTTCTCTCTTTTGATCCAACACTGCACCAACTGCCCAGTCACTAGCATCAGTCATTATTTCAAAGGGTTTGGACCAATTAGGTGTTATTACCATAGGAGCAGTGACCAATGCTTATTTTAAAATGTTGAAAGCTTTTCTACACTCTTCATTAAAATTGAAAACATGGTCATGCAGTAATAATAAACAAAGAGGTTTTGATATTTTTGAAAAATCTTTAATGAACCTCCTATAAAAACTTGCATGTCTTAAAAAACTTCTGATCCCTTTTACAGTCATTGGTTCAGGTAACTTTTCAATTACCTCTAACTTTGCTTTATCAACTTCAATGCCTCTTTTGGAAATTAAATGCCCTAACACTATGCCTTCTTTTACCATAAAGTGACACTTTTTCCAGTTCAAAACCAAATATGTTTCTTCACATCTTTTAAGACTTTTTTCAAGGTTTTGCAAACACATGTCATATGATGTCCCATAAACTGAAAAATCATCCATGAAAATTTCCATGGAGTGTTCTAACATATTTGAGAAAATAGACATCATACACCTTTGGAAAGTGGTCGGGGCATTACAAAGTCCAAAGACATTCTTCTAAAAGCAAAAGTTCCATATGGACATGTGAAAGTAGTCTTTTCCTGATCATCCGGTGCTATGGCAATCTGATTGTAACCAGAATAGCCATCTAAGAAACAATAGAACTCTTTTCCTGCTAGTCTGTCTAACATTTGGTCTATGAAGGGTAATGGAAAATGGTCTTTTTGCGTGGCTTTATTAAGCCTTCTATAATCCATACATATCCTCTAACCAGTTACTGTTCTAGTAGGTATAAGTTCATTCTTCTCATTTGGTACAACAGTGACTCCACCCTTTTTAGGTACACATTCCACAGGACTGACACAAGTACTACTAGCAATAGGATAAATTATGCTAGTGTCAAGCCATTTTAAAATCTCCTTTTTGACAACCTCCTTCATGACAGGATTGAGTCTTCTTTGAGGCTCAACGGAGGTGAAACTTTTGTCATYCAARATAATTTTATGTTGACAAATGGTGGGACTTATCCCCTTGAGGTCAGCAATTGTCCATCCTATGGCCTTGGTATGAAGTTTCAACATGTCAACCAACTTTTCTTCTTGGTCAGCTTCTAATGATGATGAAATGATGACTGGTAACTTCCCTGAATCTCCTAAAAAGCATACTTTAGATGTGAGGGAAGTTGTTTCAACTCTAAATCTGGGGCAACATCTAAGGAAGGAACAAGAATCTTCCTATCCTCA
>NW_020200670.1:28221-38830 GCF_001531365.2 Cynara cardunculus var. scolymus | reverse complement strand
CCTTCATCATTGCTTCCAAAGAAGTAGATGACTCAGCTTGCTGTTTGGGCTTGCTTTGGAAAGAAGACTAATGATTCTGAAAATTAGCATGTTGATTATTATGCCTTGATGCGCTTGTGAGTGAAAATTAGATTGGCCTTGTTGAAAATTGGACTGTCCTTGAGGCTTTTGCATTTGTGGATTAAGAGCTGGACTATGCCACGAAAAATTTGGAAGATTTCGCCATCCCGTATTATAAGTCTGTGAAAATGGTCCAGTCTTGTTGACATAATTTACATACTCCAGATTTCCAGGACACTGCTCAAAAGAGTGACCTTCACCACAGTACACGCATTGCACAGATTGAACAATGGAAATTAAAGGTATTAGCATCAGATTGCACATGTGGGCTAGATGTTAAATTTGAAATTAGCTTAGTGATCTGAGCTGTTAATGCTGAAACAGCATCTACCTCATTTATTCCAGCTGTTTTCTTCAGTAGCAATGCACGTGGGTCAGACTATTGTCCGTTATTATTAGAAATCTTTTCAAGTATGTCAAAACCTTCATTGTAGGTACAAGCTATGAAAGCTCCACCTGCAGTAGCATCGAGCATTTGTCTAGCAACGATATTTAAACCGTTGTAAAATGTCTCTAGTTGTATACAGTACGGAATGCCATGGTGAGGGCATTTTCTCAGCAGCTCTTTATACCTTTCCCATGCATCAGGAACTGCTTCATCATCTAGTTGTCTAAAAGTACAAATTTCATTCCTGGATTTGGCATTCCTCGTGGGTGAAAAATACTTTTTCAAAAACTTTTCTGCCATTTCATTCCATGTAGTCACAGAGTCTGGCTGCAAAGAATTGTACCATGCTCTTACTCGATCCCTTAGTGAAAATGGAAAAAGTTTTAGTCTCAGAGCATCGTCTGAAACATCAGGGATGAGAAAAGAGTCTGTGATTTCCATAAAAGAACGCAGATGAGAATGAGGATCTTCAGAAGATAAACCAGCGTACTGGCCGTTTGTTTGAAGCATTTGAAACATCAGTGGTTTAAGTGAAAAATGGGTGGCACCAATGGTAGGCTTACGTATCCCTATGTGCAGTTGAGTTAAATTAGGAATAGCATATGCCATAATACCACCATTTTTAGCATTTGCAAGATGAAAGATGTTTTGAGTCTCATCCTCATATGGAATACTTGGTTCATTTCTGATTATACCTTCTCCGTCAATAATCACATTTTCAGCCATCGTTTCAGAGTTTAAAGCTCGAAGAGCTCTTTGCACTCTTCTTCGTTGTCTGAAAGTTTGTTCAATATCCGGATCAAGTGGAAAAAATTCACTGTGCGACAGCCTTGGCATACACGGTGCATTCACAAAAAGAGATGATAGAAAAACTAACTTTTATAAACGTACTATCCCCGGCAACGGCGCCAAAAACTTGCTCGTCGGTTTATTCAACCTTAGATTTCAACACAAAAATAGAACTCGGCGCAAGTATACACCTCGAACTACTGTCGTCTCGTAACAAGTAATAATGGTAAAATACCATATATCATTCCCACAGAGATAGCTTGTAAAGTTATTTCAAAAGTCCAGTTTATAAAAACTAGTTTCAGATGGCGAAACGAGGGATTTAATTTATCTAAAATGAGGAGGTTTGATTAACACTAAGGAAATATCAATCTTAAAAAGAAGCACAGGGTGCAACAGTTGATTAAGACATTAAACAAATGATTCAGTAAAAAGGTGACATAGCATTCCTGTCATAATTATCTAAAATCAATAAATGGTTTTATATAACTATGACAGTATCAACTACCGGGTCAGACGGCCTCCCAAGAGCACACAGCGGTCAACGTGATATCGATACGATATCATTTATGTTAGATGTCGTGAATCCTAGCACAACAGTGTTTGTCAGACACTAAAGTTATTTATAGCCTTCTCCTATTACCTCAGGTTTTGAAAGTCAATACATTTTTATACACAAAATTAGTTGTCAATTAATTTTAATGTAATCATCAAATGAAATATTAAGCACCTGAAATAAATAGTAGACTATAATGCTAATAAGACACCTTTGTACTTTCACATCGGCTTTGGTCTTAATTTTCGTTACACCCCAAGCTAAGGCGTTAGCCCATCATCGCTTGGTTTCTTCTATCGAATGATGTAAAGACTGAAAAATAAATAGCTGAGACGGAAAAGTAAATTGCAGAAAATAAATTGCAGAAAGTAAATTAAAGGAAATGGAAATACTGGAATTTAAAGTACTGGAAATTAAATGACTGAAATATAAATGACTGAAAGTAAATTGCTGGAAATTAAGTGAAGGGAAAGTAAATTACAGTAAAGTAAAATGCAGAAATGTAAAGGACTGAAATATAAAGACTGAAATGTAAATGACTGAAATATAAAGACTGAAATATAAATTATTAAGAACTAAATAATATTAATCTAGTAATGATGAAAGACAAGTATTTGATGGGATGAGAATTGACTAATGAAAATCTTGGAAATAGAGTTTGACTTTGAAGAAAACTTGCAAGTCAAGTAACAAAACTTGCAACTCAAGTTTCGTTACAACCGAAAAGGTTACTTGTAAACTCGTAAAAACATATTATTTAGTCTACGTAAATTAGTCGTGAGCTACAAAGATTGAAATCCAATGTAAAGCAACAACGATCGACTAACTCGTAACTCGTAACAAAAATAAGAAAACGTAACGTAACTTGGAAATAAAAATAGAAATGAGATGAAGATTAAATACTAGTACTGAAATTAAACTTGGAAACGAAATCACAACTTCACTTAACAAAAGTCGGGTCTTGATTGGAAACAAGAAAATCGAAAGCTTGAAACCGAAAGAAATAATCTAGAGAATGACTAACACAAAGATCATAAGTATCAAATGAAGAAAACATGTAACTTGGTGAATTGGTTTGTGAAATGGTAAATTGGTGAGTAAACATATGCCTTAAGCCTTCTATTTATAGGCTAAGGAAGTTCACTTAGTGGGAGCCAACTAATAAGACAAAAGTCCCTTCAAAATTGGGCTTTGATCGGGCCCAAGGTCGTTGATCACGCATCTTCTATGGATCAGCCCACTACATCACGGCCCAGGCAGAATTTCAGCTCTCGGACAGGTGCTATAAGACCATGCCACTCCTGGTGCTGTAGGACTGCCGCATGATTGGACTCAAAAATCATCAAAAACCTGTATAAACAGGGGATTAACATTAGATATACTATATAACTACTAATATATGAAAAATACATAAAAAGACTCAATTAAGACATTAATGGGCAAATAAAACAAAGGAAAATGGTTAAGAAAATGATGTAATAAGGTTAAAAAAATTAACACTTATCAACGACCCTTTTGAGTTCCAATGTGACATGATCACCTTCTTCAAGTTCCTCAAAGTTGTTATCTTCAAATGGTGTAGCCATAACTAAAGAGCAGAGGTGCGGGTAAAACCTTGGTTCTAATAAAAATTGTGCAACACTAGCTCTCATTATGGCTAGCTTAGCCTAACACTCACTCAAACTCTTGAGAGAAAAAGGGAAGTTTAAAGATAAGAATTAGAGCTATTTATTGTTCCAGGTTCTCCATAGGAGTGTAAAAAGATAACTTCAGCGATTCTTATTCTTTTGTTTACATATTTCTTAGACTACCTTATAAGCTTCTAGAACATTCTATTATGTCCTACCATATTCTATAACATTTAAAGAAAAACTATTGGTTAGTTAAGTCAAACATTTCATCAAATTATTTGTCCATGTAAAAAGTGTTTTTATATAAAATGAATTATTAATCCCAACAACTTAAGAAAGCCTTTATTGGAACTTCTTAGCAAAATCTTATCCTAAGTGGAAGTGAAATGAAAAATAGAATATGTTAAAAGTATCTATAGTTCCAATCTTGACATAGTAACTAAATTCACTTTGAATGTCCTTTGTTTGTTATGTTCTTAACAAATAAGGGTAGAAAATGTAATATAATGGAAGTAATTCTTGGGTTTCAATCAAGAGGACTTCGCCTCACTTTATACAGAAGATGAAGGGTAGCGGAGCTAATTGCTAAATTCTCAAGGACTTTTCCTGTCAAAGTTATATTCATATATAAAAGAAGAAGGAGCTGGGTTTAGCCATTCATAACTCATTTTCTCATTTTTCTCTCATTTTGAATCTCTCAAGAGCGCTCTCTCTCTCTCTAGTTCGTCGTTACTGTTCTTAAAGATCAGTCTCAGATCTTCGGGCCATCTTTCTATGTTAGTGATTCTTGTTAAAGTTCTTTAGATTCAAGTAACAATTAGTTCTTAATATATTTTCTGTTATGAAAATCTGTTTAGAATATGAATTTAGTTGTTAATCTTTTCCTGATTTTGAGTCTCAATATTGTGAATGTTAAAAGTATGAAAGTTTACATGGTATCTGAGCATTACGCTCGTCTCTGTGCTCTTCTGTTGCTTTAACTTTGTTCGATATATGATTGGTATGAGTCTGTAATGCTTGGCGTGTTTATGCCATTGCTGTCAGATTCATCCACGATATTTGTTCTTCCTTATCTTCAAGTTTTTTTTTCTTTTCTTGTTCCAGAGGTGATTGATAAGGTGTGTACCAGCTTCTGGTCCCCTATTCAAGATCTGGTCCTTCAACAAATCTCTTACGATCTGTTGTCGATTCGTTTTTTTGCGTTTTATCATCATCAGATCTAGTTCTTGTCGATTTATCTTCAAGATCTGGATCAGTTTTATGCTTACGCTTATTGATCTGCTCATCTGGTTTCACCTTTGTAAATATGGATTGGTTTATGTATTGGTTTACAGACCTGTACATCTGGTCCTTTTTTAAGATTTGGCTCGGTTTATGCATAGGTTTAAGAATCTGTGTATTTGTGGTGTATGATATCTCTTGACAGATTCAATTGCGATATGTCTCTTTCTTTCTCTTGCTATAGATCTGCTCCAGAAATGAGTGATAGGATGCGTACCATTTTTCTTGGTCCCCTTTCAAGATCTGGTCCATTTTATGTGGTTCTTGAGAATGTGTGTTCCTTTTTTGAGATTCAATAAATGCATGTTTACTGTTATATTGACATTGTTACGGATCTGAGTCCATTTTTCCAGGTCTAGTTAAATTTGTTAAGGATCTGTGTCCATATTTCCAGATCCAACTATAATACATGCTCATATCTCCATTTTATTGATGATCTGTGTCCATTTTTCCAGATCGCTTCATAATATTGCATATTGTTTTTTTTTCAGATCTGTTATGACTTTGGTATGCTTTATAAGTCAAGATCTGGTCCATCTCAGATCTTGCATTAATCATTACACTAACTTTTCTCTTTTGTTCAGGTGTATCCTGGAATTCTCTCTGATAAGTTGCCTTACTGCCTTCCTTATAAGACCTTAATTTCTGCTTCTGGTGGTTGTTATCTGTCTTTTTGTTATCCTTTAATTCTGTTAAAGGTTTTGTTGTGGTAAGGTTGTTCCTGCGGGTTTTTTTTGTGTGTGCTTTTGTTTTTTGTGTATAAGAAACTGTCTTGTTGGCTTGACCTAGCACATTTAAGTGTTTTAGGAATCCTGCCTTTAAGCATTTCAGTTTATGTTTTTGTGTGTGTTCCTCTTTGCTTATGGAATCTCCTCTCGTCATTGCTAGCTCTCCAAGTCCAGTGGAATCCAGAGTCATAAAATTAGACTTTGGAGACCCACTGTACTTGCACCCTAGTGATACTAGTGGAGGCTCTATTCTATCGTTTAAGCTAAGTGGAACAGATAATTATCGTGTGTGGTCGTGTGCTATGATCTTAGCTCTAGAGACTAAAAATAAAATAGGTTTTATTGACGGCTCTTGTCCTCATCCTGAAAATGATATTGCTCTTGGAAAACAGTGGGATCATTGTAATTCCGTTGTCCTTTCCTGGATTTTAACCTCTATGACAGAGGACTTGTTTCTTGGCCAAGTTTTCTCAAAAATTGCCAATCAAGTTTGGGAGGAGTTAAAGGAAACTTACGATAAGGTCGATGGGTCTGTAACGTTCAATCTTTATCAAAGAATTAATTCTTTAAACCAGAATAACATGACTGTTTCCGAATACTACCATAAATTGAACTCTTTTTGGAAACAATTTGATGCMYKGGTAAAACTTCCYTCTTGTACTTGCAACRCATCACATGATTTTTTACAGCATAGTCAACTTATTAAACTGATGCAGTTCCTTATGGGACTTGATGATATCTACCAGCCCATTAGGAGCAATATCTTAACTAGAGACTCTCTTCCCTCTGCTAAAACGGCTTTTTCGCTTGTCTCTAGGGAAGAATCTCACAGGGGAGTTACTTTTGGACAAAATCGTACCAAACCGCAAAATTCTGCTTTTGTAAGTAGAGCTTTTGAAAATAAAAGAAAAACAKGAAGGAATCCYTCTAGCTTGACTTGTAAACATTGTGGTAACACTRGGCATACTATTGAACGYTGCTTTAAGCTTATAGGTTTCCCAAAAGATTTTCAKAACCGACCCCGACCTCAATTACAATCCCAAAWTTTTAAACCACAAAGCCAAAWTTTTAAAACTCCCTCTRGAAATGCTTCTATCTCGGATACCACCTCTCCAAAATCATMTTTTGTTTTTTCTGAAGAACAGGTTGCTCAGATTTTGAATCTTATCAATCCTAAAATTCCYTCGGAAGGAGCTTCTGYCAATATGGMAGGTACGTTCCAAAATTCTTGTCCTGGCTGGATAATTGATTCCGAAGCCAATCAACACATGACTTCCAGTCCTCTAGAGTTAGAAAATGTTGTAGATGTCACAGATTTAAACCTCACTGTTAGCCACCCAAATGGGACTAAGGCTAAAATAAATAAAATTGGTAACCTAAAGTTATCCAATAATGTGACTCTATTTGATGTCCTGTTTGTTCCTCAATTTAATGTCAACCTTTTGTCTGTCCATAAACTTACCCAAGATAATAAGGTTTGTATAAAATTTGATGAAACAAAATGTTATGTTCAAGACTATCTGCACAAGAACATTGTGGCAATTGGTAGTCAGGATGGAGGGCTATACTATTTAACCTCTAGCAAAAATGTTACTTTCTCTTCTAATGACTGTGGTATGACTTGTTCTGTTTCTTCTCAACTATGGCATAATAGACTCGGACACACTGCCGACCAAGTTCTTTACGTCTTAAAAGACAGATTGAAAATTGGAAACGGCAGTAGGGGGCCTTGTGAAATATGCCATAAGGCAAAACAAACTCGTGAGAAGTTTGTTACTAGTATTCATAAGGCCAATTGTCTTGGTGAACTTGTTCACCTTAACGTTTGGGGACCTTACCATATCCAAAGTAGAGAAGGATACAAATTCTTCTTGACCATTGTTGATGATTATACCCGAGCTGTTTGGGTTTACCTTTTAAAAGGCAAATATGAGGTGGGTGAATATATAGAAAACTTTTGCAATCTGTTACTTACTCAATTGGGAAAATTATTAAGGTTTTCAGAAGTGACAATGGAACCGAATTTACAAATAACAAATTATCTGAGTTCTTTAAGTCTAAGGGTATTATCCATCAAACATCTTGTGTCTATACACCCCAACAAAATGGGGTGGTTGAGCGAAAGCATAGACACTTACTCAATGTTGCTCGGGCTCTCATGTTTCAGGCCGAAGTTCCCCTTAGTCTGTAGAGTGAGTGTATTTTAACTGCTACATATTTGATAAACCGAACTCCCACTTCTCTTTTAAATGGTAAGACTCCTTATGAGTACGTTTATGGATTTCAGCCCGTCCTTACTCACTTACGCACTTTTGGTTGTCTCTGTTTTGCTCTTATTCCCAACATCACTGATAAGTTTTCCCAAAAATCTGAAAAATGTATTATGTTGGGATATGCAAACTCAAAGAAAGGTTATAGACTGTATAGTCTAGAAACCAAGAAAATTATTTTTTCCAGAGACGTGAAATTTTATGAAAATATTTTTCCTTTCAAAATGTGTAATGACAAGACTGATTTTGTTGATGTGAACATTGATAATTTGAATTTCTTTGATATTGTTCCTGGTGCTTCTAAAGAGTTTGATGTTATGGGATCCAATGATGAAACCAGTGGATCTTCTCGTGACCCTAATGAGCTTGACAATTACAGTAGTAGAAACCGTAGGGAACTAGGTGGCCCTTCTAGGACTGATAATAATCAGTCGCTAGGCAACTCTAATGTTGAAGGTGGGCAGGATCTTTCTCAAGAAGGAGATCTTGGGAGAGTTACCAGTTGGCAGCCCTTGGGCAGCCCTAGACTGGTTGCCAGTTCTCCTCGTGATGCTACCGTTTCTACTGATAATACTAGTGATGATACTGGTCATGGTTCTGAGGATACATAGTCCCAAACTCAATCTCTTAGAAGGTTTACTAGGGCTAGTAATTTTCCTCGTAAATATGATGATTTTGTTATAGAGGGAAAGGTTAAATATGGTATTGAAAGGGTTGTTAATTATTCCTGTCTTTCCTCTGAGAATCTTTGTTTTGTGTCAAATTTAAACAAGTCGGTTGAGCCTAAGTCTTTTAAAGAAGCATGTTGTGATCAAAATTGGTTAAATGCTATGAATGAAGAAATGGAGGCGTTACATAGGAATGGAACTTGGTTTATCACTAGTTTTCCTAATAATAGAAAAGCTATAGGCTGTAAATGGGTCTATAAAATCAAATACAAGTCTAATGGTGAAATTGAAAGGTATAAATCTAGGTTAGTAGCTAAGGGGTATAGTCAACGTGAAGGTCTTGATTATGAAGAGACTTTTTCACCTGTTGTCAAAATGGTTACTGTTAGGTGTATTATAGCCCTTGCTGTTCAATTTAAGTGGCCTTTATTTCAGTTAGATGTTAACAATGCTTTTCTTTATGGTGATTTGTTGGAAGATGTTTATATGACTCTTCCTGAAGGTTACTATAGTCCTAGTGATAAAAGGGTGTGTAAGTTAGTTAAGTCTCTGTATGGCTTAAAACAAGCACCCCGTCAGTGATATGCAAAGCTATCTTCCTGTCTTCTATAGAACGGTTTTGTTCAAAGTGTTAGCGACTATTCTTTGTTTACAAAACATGTTAATTCTATGTTTCTTGTTCTTCTTGTTTATGTTGATGATATTGTGATCACAGGAAATAGTGTAAATGAAATTAACATTTTTAAAGATTACTTGAAAAGTAAAGTTTTAATCAAAGATCTAGGAAAATTAAAATTCTTTTTGGGAATTGAAATTCTAGATTGTTTTGGTGGTGTTTGTATGTCCCAAAGGAAGTATTGCTTGGAACTTTTAAATGATTTTGGTTATTTGGGATGTAAACCTTCAAGTACTCCAATGGATGTTAATTTGGTCATTTCTGATTCTGTTAATGAAAAGGATCCTCTGCTTGCTGATTTTTCTGGTTATCAAAGACTAATAGGAAGATTGATTTATCTTCTAGCAACTCGCCTTGATATAGCATTTGTAGTGCATTGTTTGAGTCAGTTCATGCATGCACCAAGACAGTCACATTTAAATCTGGCATTAAGAATTCTCAAGTATCTTAAATCATCTCCTGGAAAAGGGGTCAATATTACAAGGTCAGAAACTTTTACTCTTACTGGTTTTATAGACGCTGACTGGGGTAAGTGTTTATCGTCTAGACACTCCGTAACAGGTGATTGTTTATTTCTTGGGAACTCTCTTATTTCTTGGAAGAGTAAGAAGCAGAACACTGTTTCACGCTCTTCAGCTGAGTCTGAATACAGGGCCATGGCATCTATAACCTGTGAAATTATCTGGGTATTAAAAATCATGTCAGATTTAGATATAAATAATCTTCTTCCTGTAAGTTTATTCTATGATAACAAATCTGCCATTCAAATTGCAAATAATCCAGTTTTTCATGAAAGAACAAAACATATTGAAATTGATGTTCATTTTATTCGTGAAAAAATCAGTAGAGGCATTTTGAAAATTGTGAAAATTCACTCTTCTGAACAAACGGCAGATATTTTAACAAAAGCTCTCAGTATTAATCTTCATAATTACATGTGTTCAAAGTTGAAAATGATAGATTTGTTTAAACGTCAAGATTGCGGGCGGGTGTTAAAAGTATCTATAGTTCCAATCTTGACTTAGTAACTAATTTCACTTTGAATGTCCTTTGTTTGTTATGTTCTTAACAGATAAGGGTAGAAAATGTAATATAATGGAAGTAATTGTTGGGTTTCAATCAAGAGGACTGCGCCTCACTTTATACAGAAGATGAAGGGTAGCGGAGCTAATTGCCAAATTCTCAAGGACTACTCCTGTCAAAGTCATATTCATATATAAAAGAAGAAGGAGCTGGATTTAGCCATTCATAACTCATTTTTCTCTCATTTTGAATCTCTCAAGAGCTATCTCTCTCTCTCTCTCTCTCTCTCTCTCTAGTTCGTCGTTACTGTTCTTAAAGATCAGTCTCAAATCTTCGGCGCATCTTTCTGAGTTAGTGGTTCTTGTTAAAGTTCTTTAGATTCAAGTAACAATTAGTTCTTTGTATATTTTCTGTTATGAAAATCTGTTTAGAATATGAATCTAGTTGTTAATCTTTTCCTGATTTTGAGTCTCAATATT
>NW_020200670.1:0-26956 GCF_001531365.2 Cynara cardunculus var. scolymus | reverse complement strand
CCTTTAAATATAAAAACAATTAGTTATTTACATGTATTCTTATACAAAAATGAGTTATTCAAATGTTTAAAATAAAAATGAAAGCAATGTAATATTCTATTAAAATAAGCTAAATTAAAGAAATTGGTACTAAATTACAAAATAAATAATTGATTTCCAAGGTGGCTGCTGATGCAATGATTTCAACTGTAGCTAAGCCTGAGAGTGTAGGCGTAGTCGTAGTCGTAGTCCTTATAAATATGCAATATCCCCTCTCCACCTCACTTCACCTCACTTGTCACTCTTTCTTCCTCAAAGCAAACAAAACAATCGCTATTTTCTTCTATACTTGTAGTTTACACACCCATGGCAGCATTTCAACTCAAATTACCTTCTCTATCTTTCCTTTTGTTGCTTTGCTTGCTTCTTCTGCTACAGCTCTCTGGTCTCTGTCTCTCTCTCTCTCTCTCTCTCTCTCGCCATTTTTGAACTCTGAAAATTCTTTAAACTAAAGGGTGTTATCTTTGCATGCAGATGGCCTCAATGGTGCAGAAAAGACCCTCTCTACAGTGGCCTCCTTCAAAGAAATCCGTAACAGAAAGGTATACATACAGACATATATATATATATATATACATACATGTATATTTTATTGTGGTGTGGGTTACATGTATATTTGTGCGTGTAGTTATTGATAGTGAATGGTTTGGAAGCAAAGGAGGGCGTTTTCAAGATTCAAGGCAACAAATGGGAGAGTAAAGAAGAGGGTTGGGAACTAAGGGCAGCTCCTTTGGGTCCGGACCCTCTCCACCATCATGGCGCTGACCCAAAGAAGCCCCGAACTCCTTAAGCCGCAAGAAAACCTTTTTTGGCTGTTATGTTGCTGACTAATATATATATATATATATATATATATATATAGTTGCAATGACAGTGGACTACTGGACTTTATGCATGGAGTCTTTGGTTGACTTCTTTTTGTTTCTAGTTTGGAGTATGTATGTACAGTAGTAGGCATCTTATGGGAGTTGTGATGCTTAAGATTTTGTAAGTTTCTTTTCGGTATCAAGTAATATATGTTCAGACGAATCTTGTAGTACTGCAGATTGCAATTATCGTTCATGCTACTAGCTTTAACTCCATTCATTATTTTTTATAAAGACAGAAAATAGATACATTAAACCCATCATATATTAGGTTTAAAGATGCCATTGGATGAAAAACAAACACCAACTCTTGGATATAAGATCAAGTGAGAGATGCATGGATGAAAGACACTTTCTAATGTCACCTATAAAGCAAAATCTTGTTTTGAGTTATACTTGGAAAGATCAAAATCAATATTATATCACTACAACATAATTAGATTTATATGACGTTAAAAATAATTACTAAGCTTACGGTCTAACAAAAGTTAATTTATATGATCAAATAGTAAAATATTAAAAGCGTTGTAATAAGTTTATATGACGTTTTTAGACGCCTTAACAAGTTTTTTTAGACATTTTTAATACATATAACGTCATTAGTTATTTTATAAGAAACTTTTCAAAAGCGTCCTATAAACTCATCTTTTCATAAGACACTTGTTTTACGACATTTTTTAAATTGTTTTCTACAAAATAGCTAATACGACATTTTTTTTATTTTTTTTATAAAAATATTCTAAAAAACCTTGTTACGTACCCCAAAAACGTCTTATGGTCTTATATCTTTAAATAGAACACTTCATTTTTTTAGTTTTATAAATTAAATCTTATAAAATGGTTTATGAAAATACTTAAAAAAATTTGACATCCTATGAACCCAATTTTATTGTAGTATGTTGACCTTAACTCCTTTGAATTATGATTCCACTAGCATAAATATTTATGATTAAGGTAGTAATTAGTGATAGTGCTTTAAGTGTAATTTAATTACTCACCTTTTATGTTGTTTTAATAAAGGGAAAAGTTCATAAAAGTCCGATAAACTATCCATTTTTAAATGTTTAAGTCTCTAAATTATTTTTTAAATGAAAAAATATTAAATTTTCTTATTTTAAATGATTAAATCCCTAAACTAGATTTTGAATGAAAATCATTAAACTCTTTCATTTTGAATGAACAAGTTCTTAAACATTTTTTTTAATAAATAAACCATTCAAACTTCTAAAAATTGGTTACTTATATTTTTTAATTAGAAAAAAATTTACTTGTAACTGACTAGGAATGTTTTGAAGAAAAAATAAACCTAAATCAGTTTTACCGTGGCAGACCCTACGTCACTAAAACCCCTTGCAAATAACAGTATTGCTCTCCCTCACAACCCCCTTCCCCAAATAGTGTTCATTCTTTACATCGCTTAACATTCTTTTGATCCGTACCATTAATCTCCCTCTTTTGATTTTTTTTTTGTCTATAAAAAGAGAAAAAAAAATCAAAAGATAACCAATTACAAGTAGCTTTTTTGGATTAAAATAATGTACCTAACCAATTTCTAAATATTCAATGGTTTAGTTTATTGAAAAAAATGTCCAAGTTCTTAACCATCTAAAATAAGAAAGTTAATTATTAAAAAAATAGTTAAAAAAACTTGATCATTCAAAACAAGAAAGCTTAATAAATTTGTTATTTAAAAACTAGTTCAAAAACTTAATTATTAAAAATGAGATGGTTTTGTCGAGTTTTTTTTTACTTTTCCCCTTGATAAAAGCCATAAACCTGTCAACTACACGATAGAACAACGTATCTATATTTTGAGTTGTGTGCACAAGAAAGATCCTCAGAGGCACATTTCATGACACATGCTTGCAACTTCATTTGCATGTAACTTGATTCTGAACTGTAATGGAGATCATTTTTGCTTCAGAAACCACCCGTTCTTATCAAGTATACGTCATGACGATACAAGACCCCCGATCAAGCATAGCTCCAAGCCTTTGGTAACATTAACGTCACTTATAGACAAGATTGAGCAAAAGATTTACAAACATCGAGCAGAAACTGCATTTGTAGAACCAGTTTCGTAAACAGATGAGAAAGGCCCTAAGAATACGAAACAGTGATCATATACTAGAATTAGAAAACCTTGAGGGTAGCTCCCAGAAGTCACCAGTTCAAGTCCTCTCAGGTGTCACTGGCTGCTGTTAACACCAACAGTTGCTAGATACTTGTATGACAGGGTCAACCAGTTGATGTAAGAAAGCAGTCAGAATAAACCAAACAACAACTACATTTAAGCTACCAATGTTTCTTTACTAGCCATTGAAAAATAATGATTCATCCTACAAAAAAGAAATAACCCAACTCTGCAAGTCGAAAATCTTATGTACATCCCTCCATTTCTAGTATTCTCAGGCGATATAAGCATGTTTGATCAGATTCACAATGACCATATAATATAAAAACAATTAAATTATAAATCATACAGGACCTGCATGGACAATATTTCCAGCAAGAAGAAAAAGAAAAGCCGAACCACGTTTTGTTTGGCTGGCTTGGCTGGAGGAGATGGCCGATCAAATAATACAACAGGAGAAGAAGCATGAGGCAGACTGGATCTCAGAATGTATCACTACCCCATGACTGCAAAAGATGTGCAGAGCTTCATCAGTTTTAACCCTCAAACTTACTGTTTGCATTATCCCCTCCCTGGCCCACCACCAATCATTACTTTATTCAATCCACCTTCTTATTCTCTCTTTTGAAAAAAAAATTGATGATGTATCAGGAGTTGATTGGTGGACAGAGAATGCAGACTTACAGCTTGCTTTGAAGCAGTCAAAAACAGGGGGAGGGGGAGATGGGAAAGGAGGGAGAGAAAGATATTGAACAATTAGTAATTAAGAAAACATAAACCTTGATTGAATAAGCAGTGTTGTGGATGTCAATGTGTGCTGAGGGAGGGAGACAAAGGCTATGTTTGGCAAAACTAGCTGATAAGTTGGCTGTTGACTGATAAAATAGTCAAGTTTGGTATAAACTAGCTGATAAGTTGGATGACAATTTAAAATAACCTAAAAGGCCATGTCGAAAAAATGATCAGAAAAATATATGAAGCATAATTGGAAAACTGAGAAAAAAAAGCCCGGAGATTATTGAATCACTACTTGAAGTAGCTTATGAAAAAGCTAGGTTATTGCTAACGAAAAGGAGGCTTTTTAAGTAAGCTAAAAAATAAGCCAGCTTATGGTTGTCAAACATGGCCAAAGTCATAATTATATGGTGATGCATAGCAGAAGAAATGGCAAAGGCATGCATACATAGAAAGAATAGTTTACCTGTATCTAAGGCCATAAAATGAAGACGACATAAAACAAAAAGTCCTGATCAATAAACATGAAATATAAGAATGTTAATAAATGTTGGACAGACAAAGATGAAGACAAGTTATATCAGGAAGAAGGTGATTTTCATGTCTTTTAGTTATGGTGTTAGGGCAATATAAATAACCCTCACCAGTCAGCACTCCTGTTAAGCCTACTATGTTTTATACCCACAAGAAAAATCCCACTAACCACTGCTTCACCCCCATCAGCACCAACACTATTTGATGTCTCTCTGAAACCAACTAAAATAAACTAGTTCAAAACTATCTATACAACCATGAACAACATCACTACACCAACTACTGATGCCAAACCACTACACAGAATATAGCCACAACCATTATCAACAAACAAAACTAGCAAATGTTCCATCTTTTGCATAACCTTATTTCCTTCCAAGTGTAAGAAACAAATATATAAAAACACAACCAAACAAACATATATCCCATTCTAAAGTAGGGTCATGAGGGGGTAGAATGTATGCAAAACCTTTCCCCTATCCCAAATGGTATACAGGTTGTTTCAGTGAAGACCCCCAGCTTGCGAAAATGTTTTGGGGAGACGAGAGAAACGAAGAATTTGTCAAAATGTTGTTTTATTTTGAAGTTGATAAGATGAAAGGGCATTAGAGAGCATGAGATACTGGAAAATATTTATTAGAAAAAGATTATGTACAAGCAGGCAACAAGGATGTAAACAATAATAGTAATGAGAAAAGAAAATATGATTTCCCATGATAACCACACACAAATAACCTTATTTTGGAAAGGAAGATCAACCATCTTTTTCTTCTATATGATATTTGCCGAAGAAGCATCCAAGCACATAAATGTTAACTAAAAAGTACCCCAATCTTTGGTGTTAGAAGTAACAAAGGAGAAAACCTACCAAATTACTAATGGAGTTTATGAGTTGTTTTACTTGCTGTAAGTTGAGCCCATGATATGCCCTGCTCGCATTTTTTTGCCTATGAAGGCCGTTTACCAATTGCTTACCCTGCTTACCAAGTTACATTACCTTGCTGGATGAATATTGCAAGAACCAAGAATTTTACCCGGTAAGAGCAAGGCAAGGACCGAGAAGCTTACCCGGTAAGTGAGGGCAAAAACTCTTACCATAGTTGGCACTTACCGGGTAAATTGTTGCATATAATGTCGTTTTTGTTGACAAAAATCTTATCCGCTGAGAAAATGATAGTCTTGAATTCTACTGGTAAGTGCTTACCGGGTAAGTGTTTGGTAAACGGCCCTAACTTACTAGTTACTGAACTTCGGTAACACAGTAACAGATCAGTAAAATAACAGCACAACAAACTATTTCAACTTCCACCATAGTTCCTAGTATGTAGCAATGATCAACTTATGATCCACCTAAACTTTGAAGTCAAAGATAATGTTAGAAAAGACTTCAGATAGCAACAAAACTAAGATTTTAAACCAGAAAAACCTACTTCAATTGCTGCTAGGGCTGCACCCATGCAAAGGTTCAAATGAAACACAACCATCAAATGACATTGTAAAGCTTAATAGAAATTAGCTCATAATGCACTTTGTGAAAAGAAGTGCAAAATTCCCTTGCCTATGATATACTCATATACATGACAATCTAGTGACATCGACATAACCATTAGCATTCTTTAAGTTCACATCCTCCAACTACTACCATACTTGGCATGAACATCCTACGATTTCTTGAACTAGTATATCAACTTTCAACTAATAATGTCATACTTCTATTTTGTACAGAATTGTCAAATTAAAAGAACTTTAGACAGTACTGGATCTCCAAATAAAGAAATAATGAGCAAAAATGGTTGGATTCTCTAACCTCAATTCATTCTCCTTCCCAGTCTTTTAATTCACTGCGGGGTGCATATAGCTTGGCCATTTGTACCTCAGCATCAATGTCATTAACTACACCCCGGCAACTTGGAAAACCACAATAACAAGCAAGTTGTTCATCAATCGAAAAGAATCTGCAATAGCAAATAACAAAATGTGATTACGCAGAAACAGATAATGGATACGAAGTGCAGAGAACCAGATAGAAAAAAACCTGTAATCATATGTCAGTTCTTCCCACTGTGCAATATCCCTTTTAGCAAAAATGATTATGTGTTCATCACCATTGACACTTATAACTCTTGAGTAACAGTTTGGCTGAAACAGTGAGGATTAATCAAAACCAAGGATAATAAGTAGCATAGTGTGTGTGTGTGTGTGTATATATATATATAGAGAGAGAGAGAAGAGGGGGGGATCAAACAAGAATGCTAACTATTTAAGAGAATATGAAACCGGCCAAATCAAGTGCAAAATCACATGTGATTTTATATTAACAGTCAAAAAAGGTGTGGGGGCGACTGTGCCCGCGTCTTCAGATCGTGGGGTAAAGTCGCGTGAACCACATGTGATTTTGTACGTGATGTTAGTGTAAATCACAGTGATGTTAGTGTAAAATCACATGTGAATCGACCATTTTCTTATTCTCTTAAATAGGTACCGTTCTCGTTTGAACCCGATTCTATATATATATATAGATTGAGGTTCACGGGAAAACCCTCAAAAAAATGAAAAATTGAGGAACACCCTGGTAACCATTCCTCTAAACAATATGCACATGTGCATACAAGTAATTGAAGTTGTTTCTTGGTTTTTATGCACATGTGCATACCGGACAAATTGCTTACAAATTACTTGTATGCACATGTGAATATTGTCTAGATGAACGGTTACCCGGGTGTTCCTCAGTTTTTTATTTTTTTAGGTTTCTCCTGAACCTGACCCTATATATATATGGATAAGTATTTAGTTGAAGTACTGAACACACTTTTCACTAATGCTATTAAGCCGTCACATCAAAAGCTTGGTGAATCAACACAAAAGAGTGTAAAGAAACTAATAATGCGGCTGTCATATAGAATTAAAAGACATCCATTCGGTAAGATGTGGCTGAAAGTACATATCTTTCTAGCTCATCTAGAATCTAAGATTATATAGTTGTTTTTCAAGTAAATCAGTGTATACAAGTTAAGATTTCCAGAACTTGGATTGCCAGATGTTTTGTAGCTGAACATCATTAGATAATATTAGAGAATTCTTCACTTCAACTGGTTTCTCTACATTCCCCCAAAACATTGTATTCAATGAAATAAATAAGCTTCCATGTCAAAACAAACCATCTGTTTCGAAGGATAAACATATTTAAACCATAACCAATTAACCATTCGGGCATGAAATATGATCTAACTTCATCAATTTCTTAATCAACTATTAGATAAATGTTAGTTATGCCTAAAAAAATAAACCAGCCCCTGCTTATACTTTGATCACCTACCTACTAGTATGCAAATAGAAGGAACATCAAGGATGAAAAGATATATAATAAAACAATGAGCTTAACATACTTCGCAAGAGTGATTAATTAAATGTGCAATGCTTCCTGCTCTTGTGGCATCAATTACACGCTCATCGTCAATCCGAAACATGTACGTCCCTGCCCCCTGCAAACAGATATATGCCGAACAATATTCACTTCTGTATAAATTTCATAACCTCCTTAAAAAAGCAAAAGTAATTGTGCAATGATAGGACAGTCGGTAAAGCAGTCAGTAAAGGAGAATTATCATATTCTTGATAATTCACTGGGTAATTGTTTCAAAATATGTTAGCAGCTAATAGTTTAATAAATGTTTATATTCGACTATTGATTTCCATAGAGGGTAACTAATATCATACATGAGAAGAAACGCATAGAGAGAGGAAGACAGGATTCGTGACAATTGCCAAAACCACTGACATTATAAATAAGAATGATAAAATCCACAAGAAATAGTACTTTCCTAATACATTAAAGTGCCACAATAATCTCTAACAGGTAGCATGGGAATATTAATCAAATTCCCACATACCATTAACCACTTGAGCAAAACAAACGTTCATGAGACCTATAAACTCTCAAATATCGGTGATGGGCTGGGACTCCGTTGGGGGTTTCCCTACACTGACAGGGACGAAACATGTGGTGCCTAATCCTCTCCAGAATGCTTATCATGCTAGGACGAAGGATAATGCCTAATCAATGATTCCTATAGTGCCTTCTTTCAAGCATGATTTGTTCCCAAACCCCATAATCAGCAACCTACGGACCTATCCAATGACCTTTAATATTATAGTGGCAAAAATACTGAATTAGATCATTTTACCCTTGCAATAAGAGTTCCAGAATGCTTGGTCATTCTTTCCATAAGAAAACAGTTTCCCTTTAGACTCCTCCCTGGCCATAGATTGAAAAATACATCGAAAATCCAAAGGAAAACCCAAAACAGATCTCTAATGCCAGACTGTAAAAAAAAGGCCGTCGGTTTTTTAGAATTTTTGCGCCATAAGTAATAGTCGGATATTATTCCTCATTTTACTTTATTTTTTTAATGCCCAACCAAGTATCTGCTTTTCCTCATTTGTTTAGTGTCTTTTGCATGTTATTTGGATTTTATGTTGTATGTACATTTATATGTCCAATCTCGCTATGAGTTTATTTAGGCATGTAGTGTTAATGATATTGTAATTAATAGAATTCCAATCATGGAATTGAATTTCCATACCAAGACTAAATTTACAGAGGTTAGCTGCTGCAGAGCTTAAATCACGTTCACATTTATATTTGTTTACTCTAAATCTGCAGATGTTCAGGTTTTCTGTTTTTCAATTGTTCAGACATAACACAAGGCAGTGCCTAAACGACTTGATAATATATATATATATATATACAGATATGTGCTGTTTTCCCCAGTATTTATATTTATGTAGATAAATTAACAGGTTGTGGTGATGCAGAACACAGAGAGCAGCAGATTCTATCCAACTATGAGATGTGTGATAAGCAAAAAGGTTCTAATTTAAAAAATAATTGTAATATTGGAAGTTTGCTGCATAAATGGCACAGGTCACTGGAAAGAACCCACAACATAAAGATTATGAGGCTCATGTGTCAGGATTGATGTTTTAATGTGTATAGGCCTAGATCAAGATTTCATGAAATTTCATGGCCCCAAAACAATCATAATATCAACTCCAGTTAAGCCATGAGACAATTACCCTGAGAATGATGACAAGAATCAATGAAAGTATGCCAGTTACTTAAAGAAGAATTAAGAGAACAAATAACAAATAGACTGATGATAAACCATCAAGAAAAATTGGGATTTTGCAAATAGAACTCACTAATCTCTCAAGTAATCAAATATATCAGTAACGGAAAGCAAAATATGTTGAAAGCACTATAGATCAATAACAAAGCCTCTAGTAAAATAGAGTGCTAAGCTTTTGGTTATCTGTGGGTCTCATATCCCAATTGAAGTTTCAAAGAGTAACGCTTATGATAACAAAATAATAAATCTACTTACCACCAATGAGTTGTATATCAAGTGTTCTCTTCTGTCAGCTATAGGAGGCCTAACAATTTCACCAGTATATTCAATTACCTGTGATAGATTATATCAGCTGTAATAAGTATTGGGTTATCTACATTAAAAGAAATTAGTAAGAGAATTCGAAAAGAAAAGGAAAGGAAAAGTACATCCAAAGGAAAAAGATTTTACCATATCTCCAGCTTTATGTGGTTGTTTGGCAAAGATGCCAAATCCATGTATTCCAGATTTCCCTGAGCCAAATAACAGCCCAAGAAAAAATAAGGGAAAGAAAAGAAAAGAACAAAAATGTTGTCTCTTATCGTAAGCAAGAATGAGAGAGAGAGAGTTCATTAAATTTGAATATAAAGTAAAAAGTCATATTTCACATTGCCGTCAAGAATAACCACTAAAACGTGCTAATGGGAAGAGGGGATTGAGACAGACATGGTCTACCAGTCGCAAAATATATATCTCAGAAATAGATATAGATATTCTTGGAATGGTCAGACTAGTAATATTACTCATACTAACTTCCACATCCATTGATCTACATGGTATATAAACAAATGGAACAATATTCTGGGAAAGTGACATCCAGCCCAAGAGTGGGCAGAGAGCAAAGAGCATATCATTAAAAGATTTACCATTTAGATCATCGCCTCTCCAGCAGAAGAGCAAAAAAAATAATGATTTACATAGCATACATTTAAAACATGTAATCCTTTTATTCCTCTCTCCTACAACCAAAATAGTTGCTGGACTAAACATAGAAGCAGTTCAAAAAATTGGAAAAATTGAAAATCATTTAAATTTAATCATAACAGCACTACCCCCCTCCCAAAAAAAAGCAAGATAGTATTGTAGAATGCAAAAGAATCTGGGAAATGGTTGTTTACCAAATGCTAATCTCTTTCTGAATGTTCTCCTCATGTAAATATACTTCTCAGACATAGAAAATATGCTTGTATGACCATTAAGAGGCAAGTTTTTAAGTTTTCCAAAGCCAAAGGAGAGCTTGGAATCACCAACATTATCAAATGATGGCATTTTGCTTAAGGACTCGTGCTGGCAGAAACCGCCCACCAAATATGGTCTGTTCTCTACATATGCTCGCTTCAAAGATGCAGCAGCAAGGGCTTCAGGTTCTTTTCTTCCTCTTCTCCCAAAATAATCATAAGGCTCTAATCAAGTTTCAAAGCAGACATCAGGATGTCAATATGCATATTATATAATAACAAACTATTAGTATCAAACTATAGTTACACCACACAAAATAGCACAACTTGAAATTAAATGGCGTACCCCCCATAGTCAAGTGGCGTGACCTAACCAATGAGATCAGCAATTAAGATGGTAATGGAAGAAAGCCGGATAAGTTAACTTCCAACAAATACCAAAGGTTCATAACAATGACCCAGTGAGAGTGCAAAGCATAGACACTGTTATCAAACCTAATAATATGTCCAATTGTGGGAACCATAGGACAAACAGACTAAATGATAGAACTTCCAATAAATCAAATAAATTAGAAGTGAAGAAATATCCATCTAATGATTATTCCTATGTAAGCTTTCTTCAGGATCACAAACTCACATCTACATGACTTGCAAACTTGCATCAGATACGTAGTAGCAGAGCCACTCAACTCAACCAAACTCTTGTCACAATGCCATAAGAGACTGCTGCAAATCAATTACATAAAAATTGTCCTAGTTCACGGAGCTCCCATGGCTAGAGAAATTGTAAGCTAGGGCATCTTAATAAATAATAGAAATCTACAGCATACAAGAACAGAAGTTATAAACGAAAAAATAAACACTACATTTTCTGATCAACAAACAGACCAAAAATTTCTTTTGGAGTTCTTTTACACTTTTAGTTTTGGTCAGCTGAATACAACACCAAAACCTAACTATAGTGCAACCCTCTTCTCAGGCACACAAGTGAACTCCAGAAATGCCAACTTAATAGATATTTACGAAAAAATAAACACTACATTTTCTGATCAACAAACAGACCAAAAATTTCTTTTGGAGTTCTTTTACACTTTTAGTTTTGGTCAGCTGAATACAACACCAAAACCTAACTATAGTGCAACCCTCTTCTCAGGCACACAAGTGAACTCCAGAAATGCCAACTTAATAGATATTTTATGGATATTTTATCTTCCTTTAAGTGGATTATTAAACACATACATGTTCTATCTTATGCTATTGTCCTTGACATAAGAATGAAGACATATAAATAATCATGACTTAATCATTTCACTAGCATCAGACCACCATCTTCAGCACAAATCTTACAACCATCCACGGTCATTTTGTGTATTTCGACCTACTTTTAAAAGCGACCAAATGGGAAAAGTACCAACTAGATATAAGAAACAACGATAACTTCTATTAGCTTCCTCCTGATACGACTTCCCCATCCATCAAGATTTATCTTGGAATAACCGAGGTTGGTAGAAAAGGATAGGAAGAGAGATAGCTAATTAGAGCAAGTGAAGAAACGTTGCGGCCTAAAACTGAACACAGGGAATTCTAGATAGACTAACCATATATGAGAAAGAATTATGTAAGTGGAACCCTGAAAAATAACAGCTAGCTAACATAAGTTCCCTTACGGCACACCTAGCCATGTTCTGCCAACATATATCAATCCTTTCACCCATTTTAAAATTTTCTAGCTATCAAATAGTACGACAAACCAAAAACAAAAACATCAATCTCAAACTCAGAAACGCTGGACTGTACATAGCACCTCCATCCAATTCACTGAAAGAACAATAATAATGTCACTAAAAAGCAATCACTTGAACTATCATCACGACAGTGAAACAAAGAGATAAATGACACACCACAGCGAGCACAGCCAGAAGGATTCACCGGGCGTGTATAATCTGACGGACTTGGTATTCTCCCCATCCGTTCATCAGGAACAATACGTTCAATCAAAGGATTAGGGCTATGCTTTTTACAAAAGGACAATAGACGAATGCACTGGTTCTCCTCATCCTCATCTATAGGAACCAGCTGAAGCCTGTCCACATCTGCAAGCTATGTGAACAAATAATAGAAAATACACAGTATAAATCAAAAACTGGGTTGTAAAAACAGTAAAAATAACAAAAAATAGGCTTCTTTGTCGCTCCTCATCCAATAGTCGTACATAGTTGAAGATACAAAAATAACTGAACGTTAAAATGACAAAAAAGAGCAAGTATCCTTAAAAGTCAAGGGATCATAACAATACCTCGGCACAAAATCCAGCAGCACGAGCACAAAGAGGATGATATGCAACATAACATGCGTTGTTTGAACACTGCATTAGCAGTTCAAAGTAGGTCACAGGGTTAGAGCAGTAACATACACCAAACAGATCAAAGAAACGATACTTCTAATTCAAGCATACTGAAGGTCATAGAGGTAATGTTTCCTTCGCAATTAACTAACAAGAAAAGCTACATAACCAGTCTAAAACAGTACCATTTGCCTCCCACCATCTTATTATTTGTTGATCACGTGAACCCATTTAAATCATCGCGAATATGCCCACACGGTCAATAGTAACAGGAATAAGTAGAACAATACATATGAATCAAAATAAACAGTTGGTAATCATATGTAAGAAAATGTTAGAAAGAAAAAAAATATTTTCAATAGTAAGAATGTGAAAAAAGAGGCATGATTTACCAAAGACACAGTTAGATAAGACAACAATCTTTATCCATATAACATTCAGAATTTAAATTGCCAAGAGGCAGATACTGCAGCATAAACAACAATAGACAATCCAAAACACCACTATATAAAATTAAAGCACAAAAATATACACAGCTACACACACTATAAGCAATGATAACAAGTGGCTACCTGGATACACGCTCCATATGGAACACCACAGATGCTACATAAAAGCTTCCAACGGTCCTAAATAGACAGGAAATATATTATCATTTAAGGCCGGAACACAAAAAACATGATTTTCTTTGAACATTGCAAACCGACTTTACTATATGCATCTTTCTCGTATATGAAATTTCTTTTAACGAGCTATGAATCTATTCTTTTGAGGACTAGGCAGACAAACTAAGAGTAGATGCAGGAAAGTAAATTCTATAAAAAGAAAAAAGGAATTACCTTACTAATTCTATTCAGCCCATCAATTGGCTCCATTTTTTTTATATCAGATAAGCAAGTTTCTGAAAGAGCAAAAGTGTTAAAATATCTGAAATTACCATGCAGAAAATACGGCATACAGAAACAGTAAGAGAACCTGGTATCCACATAGCACATGCCAAATGAGCCCAGCGTCCATCGGTCGTAGGCTTCATAGCACCCCCTAGAACCACGGTGAGTTGATACATTCAATTACCAATAATGAAAGTTCTACAGAAATTTTAGTGTTTATGTGATCCAGTCTATCCTGTATGTGGCCTAGTTTTATAGAGCATTGCCTATAAGATTGATCTTCTAGATAGGTCATAGAGCCTTTTGACTGACCCTGGGGTATGCCCCTTAACATGCAATATTTTCTCCCATCACACACATAACCCTGCTAAAAAAAAGGGTTTTAAGTTCACAAGCCACTAATGCTCTATAATGACAAGTCTTAACTTTGCTCATAATTCTGGTTTAACATGATTAGACACAGCATGTGAAGATTTGCAAACACTTCAAGAAGGAAAAGATGAATGCAGCCATAATTTGCCAATAGCTTGTCAGGACAGCAGAAAGCACAAGTCAACACAAGGCATTACAGAAGACAAGCGCTAGTATGATGTTCTTCATGTAAGCATGCTTGATACCAACAATCCAACTTGAAAAGTTTATCAGAACATTACATTTCTTCTGATGAATTATAATTTAATCAGTTATTAATCGTTTTTACAGACATTAGATGTCATTTTGATTCATTTAACCCACCCCAACTAGTTTGGGATAAGATGCTTCTTTTTTATGTACACAATAGCTGTTACTTTAATTTCAGGATCTGAAAATATAAACCCTGCTTCAGTGTGATATAAACAAGTACCTGTAACTGGACAAAGACAGCAGGGTGGGGAAAATTCAGGTGCCCCTGTACGACATAAATTGCATAACCAAAGGACTCCATCAACAGGTTCCAGCTCCCCATAACATCTTGCATGAACCTGCCAAAGAAATAGATATCATATAAGTGACAAAAGACAAAGCAGCATTGTTATTTTTCAGGGAACTAATTGTAACTAACAAGACAAAAATAATCAACAAGCAAGAGAAATAATGTTTAGCGGTACAGCCACGTATTCTTGATATTAGATGACTTCCATTGCAATTCGGATTTTGGGTTATGATATGACAAAACAAGGATACTGCTTACCATCATTCTGCACTTATCACACTGCAAGAACAAATTGTTGGCATATTCCTGAAAACATAATCATCTGGTTAAGAAATTATGTGTATTGGTGATGTTAATATATGCAGAAGATCACACAGGCAGGACTAGAAGTGCAAAAAAACAATCAAAACAAGGACTGATGCAGGTACAGCGGTCTCTGTATACAAATTGCAATAAGATCACCAAAGCTTACTCTTGATGAGGCAGATAATAGAAACGTTACCATCCAGTCAAAGCATCATGTGGTTAATTTTTTACCAAAAAAGAGAAGAAACATGCATTATTTGGTAATTTCAGCAAAGGAAAAGAAAAACTTTCACCTCGTCCATGTGACAAACATTGCATTTATCCAGGTCCTTCCATTTAACATGGACAGGTCTGTAACCAATTGGCATGTCATGTCCTGATTTCAGCTTCGAATCTGATGTCCCCTACAAATAACATTAACTATAATACAAGGCTAGAAAACCAAAAAAAAAAGGAGAAGATATTATCTAGCAGATAAATTCTGTATTTATCCAACTAAAGTGAGACTAACTATTGCAACAACAGTCACATAGTCATACCATGAACAGATTAAAGCTATGATAGGGTGCGATGGTGGTTGAAATGATAAATTTGATCACTTTACAGTTCCAAACTGCTACAATTTCTTTTTTTAGAACATGTAAATAGATTGGAAGTAGATTTAAATGTTCAATTGTAGATTGGATACAAATATCCAAGTCTATACATGATCAATTAACTTCAGTCTACATTAAAGACCCTACGATCGAGATGGAGTATTTGGTTTCTGCTAAAAGCCACTAAGAAAAAAAAACACAGTTTTTCACTAGTTCACTTATCTAAGAAAATAGATATTATAAGTAAGAATTGATGTTGAATGCTCCATGGAAAACATGGTGAAACTTAAAGAAACTAATGGAAAACAAAAGGCGAGGTGATATTAGGGGTGTGCACGGTCTGGTTCAGCTGATTTGAGGCACAAAATCTCAGCCAAACAAGAGAGATAATTTATCAACCATATATGATATATGTGGTATACATAAAAAGGAGAAAGAAAGAAAAGTATGTTCCAAGTGAAACTTTCATTGTAGGAATCCAAAAATTTTCTTAATTCAAAACAAACTGAAGCTCATTAACCTTGGGCGCAACTGTTCACTAACCACAAGGCTTCAATTAAGCATTATTGATGAAAGAAGCTTGTAAACAGCCAATTTGTCAATGAAACATCATAGGCCTCCCTGATATCATTCAGCATATTATATCCAGTCAAACATGAAAAAGCATTTGAACTTGGCTGTTTAACTACAGACATTTGAACAACCTGAAAGCCCAGGTGTTCCTATGCAAACTCCCAGCTAAGTTCACCTCTCATAGTTTCATTAACCACAACAATATCATAATTGAACATACAGGGTACATAATGAAATAAAATAATAAGTGCTGAAACCAAAAAATTTATTTAACTGAACAAATTTTTTAACGGGCGCATATTTTTCATATTAACACAACCTGTAGTATAGTTGCATGCCTACACCATGCATATGGATTCATCTTACTACCTACCAACGGTCAATAATTGTGTAAAATATAAGTTCATTCACTTCACTCTATACATATCAAAGACAATTTCAAATGATATGGCATTCTACTCTTCAACTATCAGGAGTTCAAGACATGGATGCAGCAAGCAAGATCTACGAGTGTACAAATGGCAGAGTATTTGTGGTAATAGTGGAAACCATGCGATACAGAGGCAGAAACTTCAAATATTACATACAAAATGGTTGTAGAAGCAAATACTACAGTTGAATATGAAACTCGTATACTTTGATAATAGTCACCATTTTATAGTGAAGGTAGCAAAGAATCTAGAGTGTTTATGAGAAGAGGGAGGAGCACTTGTAAAGAACTGAGAGTATGATATGATAATCTCTAACCAATACTTGCATGGTATCATGAACAAAATTTAGTTGAGTTACCTGTATAAGTTTTAGGACATGAGGATCAGAAAAACCAAACATATCAGCACCTGATTTGAAGAAGTTCACAGATGCACCTTCAGCCTGTGAATTATCAGAACTGCTTGAATGCATCTTTCTTATCCTATCGTAAACTTTATTCCAGCATGCCGCAGGATCTGACCCATCAAACTGCATGACAAAACACAGCATAATGCAATGTGAATCTAAATGATGGGTGAAGGCATAAGAACAAGATAATGTACAAAGCAAGAAGGATTTACAACAGCAGTTAAGCATCATATGAATAACAAACATGGATTTCAATGGAGAGAAAAGGCAATCCAGAGGAGATGTAGAACTACTACGCTATAAAAAAAATGTATACCATATATTAACCACATAAGCTTGCAACTTAATAAGGTCAAGCACACACAAAGTAAGTATGAAAAGCATCCTAGCCTCAAGGCCCTCAACAGGGGAGATAATTACAAATTTGAGAAAGTGCAGGTGGTTAAGCATTTTGTGTTAATGTGTTATGAAAATGTATAAGTGGTTATGCATTTAGTGATACTAGAAGCATAAAAAAAAACCAAATAACCATCCTCCAAGCTCTGTCGAAATGATTAGAACATAACTCAAATTGATTCCATATTATTGAAGAAACCAGATATATGCAAAAACTAGCCAATTTCTAGTCGTCAACAAAGCCAATTAAGATTGGACCACAGTTATTGGCAAGAACAAAGGTGAGTGAAATTCCAAACCACTGACAAACTAAAGAAGTATAAAACCTGCCAAAAGACAGCACTCCTAAAAGGAAGAACTAATGAACTACCAATGCTTGCTTAAGTTGGGCTCAACCACTAATCTGGACAGACCACAGTGAAGGAACCAAATACCTTGAAGTCTAGAAATACATGACACAGATGACAATATCGATCACATGGTGACCAGCAACTACAACCACAGAACGATACTGCCACAAACCATAAGGCTCACCCAGCTGACATAACCTATAAAGTAACTAACATTTCAGGCAGATCTCCATCCAACTAAAAACCATCGATAAGCTACCGATACAGAAAAGAATATGACAATTGATGATGTGTGGCATCAAAACAGTGAAGAGGATGAGTGGATGTTATGATGCAACAAAACAACGTTCATGTGACAACATAACTAACAACTAGTACACAGATCCTTAGACCCGGGTCAAAGTCCATCGACTAAATCATGATTTGCTTCGTGGTTCAATACCATAGGTTTACCCAACATCGAGATACTGTCACAAAGAATCTAGCCCTGTTCCTTGTACTGCTTCCTATCAATGAGGTTTGATTGATATGCAGATGACACAAGAGCTACAAAAGATTTGATATGCATCTGATATTCTCGCAAGTCATGATTCCTTGATAACAGTAGGCATAAATCAATATCAACAACCACCTTACCCATCCCTAGAGTTGCACAATCGACTCATTCAACAAACTAGAACCAAGGGTCACAATGATTTCACTCCAGTGGCTTGAAGCCTATTCCAATTCTATAGTGCATGCAACATGTGGCTTTCCATAAAATACCAAGAAATGTATTGTAAGGGAATAGACAAGAACTGCATATTTTGCAGTGTAGGGAATGCACATCAAACATAATTACCAGGGTCAAATTAGACACAGCAGATATCATTGCAATTATAAATATTAGATAATGGAAAACAAATAGTAATTGTGATACGAAAAGCTAGAAACTCCAATAATAAGTAATATAGAACTGTAACAACTTGTGCCAATTCTAAATTGGCATGTAAATATGTAAAGCTTAAACAAGACCTGATCTCCATCATCCGTTGTAACTCTAAACACGGGTCGTGTTTTCGTGCCAGCATCTCGCAGCACTTCCATCTTATATACAGAACATACACTTGGATCTGAAGCCCCACCACAGGAAATAAAAGTTATTAAATGCAAAAAAGCACGCCAAAAAAACAACAGGCTTTAAATCCAAAAAAGTCAAATAACCAGCGGAAAATAAATACACTAAACTGCTAGGCACAATTATTCTTAAGAAAATACATGTTAGTCTATTAAAAGAAAAGAGCAACCTGCTAGTGAAGGAAACTTCCTTGTAGCAGTATAACCTAAAGGCCAGATAGATTTCTCAACATCAAAACAATCCAGATTCTTAACCACCTTACCTACAGGAGATTTAGTTTTCACAAATACACGAGTACAGATAGAAAGAGAATGAGTCATTCTGAACATCATAGAAGAAGATCATTACCAAGCTTTAATACTTCCAGATCCCCTACTACAAAAGGGCAATTTTTAGGGCCCTTGAGTTTTCTATGTACTATTTCAGTGCTCAAACACCTCTTCTTTGAGCCAGCGCTACATTCATCTTCATCGTTATCACCTCCGGAATCAGTGCCAACACCATTCCGCAGCTGTAACATACTCTTCGGAAGTTTTTGTCTGCTAAGATACCTGCCAATAGATCCATAACACATGTATATAAACACAAAATGTTGGTGAACAAAAATACACCCACTGAAATTAAAGAGGCAACAAAATGTTTTCTTCAGTTAACCTGTTCGTCCATACTGACACTAAATTTATCATGCAATACGAATTGTAGTTAAATTATTACATATAACATATCAATTAACTAATTATACCCACAAATGTTTAAGGGATCGTTCTGGTGACATATACTTTAGATACAATAACTTCAACGAAAACACCTAATGTATGCTCCTATAAATCGAACAGTAATCAAACAAGAGAACGGATAAGATCAGATGTGTAACCATAACCCACAGGGTTGAGAGAAGAAAGACTAGCGTACAAAAAGCCGCATCATTCAAAGAAAAAGGAACAGATGAAATAAGCAAATTGGCATAAAAATTATGAACTATTGGGTGCTCTAGTAGATGAATGCGCTAATAAAAAGAAGTATGATAAGCGTATTTCCTTGGGTATATGGTATGTAGAAACTGGTTTAAAAAATGAATAAAGGGAGAATGGATGGCTTTTATGTATGCATGAATAACCGAAGAAGGATAAAAGGCATGGTTAGACTGCAAACAGGTAATGCATCAACTGCATTTCAGTGCAAAAACTTCAGAATGCCATTATGTAAATGCAAACAGAACATAATGACATAAACACTAGAGCCCAAGATATCATCAATCACAGAACAGTAGAGCTCAAAATATGATGAAGCAAAAAAGGCCAAGCTTTAAAAGGAGGTCAAACCATCAACGGATATGTTTCTCTCTCAAATGAGGACATAGCCGCTACAGTTATGCACTTACTGGTACTGTTACAGCAGTCAAAATATGAAAGCGCGGTCAGGACCTTGATTTGAAATAGCAGTTATCATGATGGTAAAGCGGTGGTATAGCGGTCCAAAAATAGTGGTTCATACAATAGTTACAATTATATATACGCATACATAACTCGACATATTTTATGTATTCAATAAAAAATATACAAGAATAATTGAACAATGTGAACACTTTTATTCAAATCAAGAGGTCAAAGTAATGGAGTCCAAGTCAAAAAAATAAGAAAAACAGTGTCCAAGTTCAAAAAAATAAGAATAACAGTGTCCAAGTTCAAAAAAATAAAAAGAATGAAGCCTTGATATTGTTGGATCAAAATAAAACCGAGTGCAAGTCCTAAATAAAAGCCCACAAAATTACGTTTTTAACACCAAAACTGCCTATCTACAAATAGCGATTATGTGGCTGCTTTTTTGCATTCAAAATGCGATCATTTAGCGGCCAATAACTCTGCCAATCGCGGGATCGCTATTTGTCCCATGCCGCTAACCGCGATAGTGCCGCTATTGCACCAGTATAGCAGTGTGATTAACAGCATAGAGGTTACTGCACACCTACCCCAAGAAATCCCCAAGTTATTCCTTCTTAGACAATTGTTCCCATTCATCAAAAGTTCTAATATCTCAATATAGCAACTAGCAAGGCTTTCTTTCTAAACGAACAAGTAGCCATACAGTAGTGTTATTACTGGTTGGAGATTTCGCTACATGCTAACCCAAAGAAATGCAAAGTTATTACCGTGATGTAATGGTTCCTATTCATCGAGGTTATCATACATCAAAGGAACACAAACCAAGATGAAAAGCAACATAAGAACACTTAGCATTAACAAAGTGGATAAATGATATAACCAAAATTTCATTCAAACAATAAAAAAGTACAGAATTTTGATATCACATTTTTGCTTCTTCCAAGCTTCGAATGAAATCAAGTTTCTTGCATTTCAGGTGGTAGGAAGATAGAAGCCCTTTAAGAAATGAGATCACTTGCTTCGTCTTAACCCTGGATATCACAAGAGTGCAATGATGTGTTACACTTGAAACAAACGGTTCCAGAATAGTTAAATTTCTTTAAAATATATAAATTTCACACCTAGCAAAATCATGGGTGCCAAAAAACTGGACAAGCACTGATTTTTCTCCAGAAACCTTGCTTAGACCTCGACGAATGCTGACAAATGACTCATCCAACACAATTGCTGGCCACACAGCATGACCTGTATCAAGAACAAACACGAGAAGCCTAATCAAATAAGGGAAGTGATAAGCATTATAAAGCCCAAGCAAAAACAAAAACTAGGGAACCTACAGTATAAATAAGCATGATTGTAAGGAAAAAGTGCAACCTAAGCACAAATGATGCCTGGGACGTAGGTAGCAGAAGCAAGGAACAGGTATTCACCTTCTTGCAACAAAGTCATGTGTACTATGCAGATGTATGGTTATCATCAATGTACCAATAGAAATGTGCAAAATCGAATTCATCGATATCACTTAAGAATACAAGTATATAACATAAATCAAAATATTTCTATATTTCCATACTGAGGGCAAATATCCTGGAATGTTAACTATTCTCTCATATAGCATAATAGATAATACCAAACTTGGTAACATTCAAAAAAACTGTCAGGTTAGTATTACCCCAGTCATGGTTCACGTCCGAAGTGGCCTAGTGACTAAAGAATACGACAAGCTGTTATTTGTAAGATATCAATTGAGACAGTTAATTTAATCACTAATTTACCCTGTGACCACATATGAACTCAGTAATCAATCTCTTTCTGCGCTCCATCCCATACTGAGTGTCGCAACAGCCTTTTCATGCCCTCACACAACTATTCCAAGATAACACGCTCCACGAGAATGATACTGGACCATCCAAGGTCTCACCACTGTGGAAATAATAAAAAATCAAGCTACCAAATAATATTAATAAAGGTAGCACCTAGATTTCCCAACAATAATACATACGAGAGGAAGCTGTGGGGTGTGTATGTGACAATTACAGCCCAACTAACGCCACGAAAAAACCATCCTATAGACACTGAAGCATAGATGTTTAAGCCAATAAAGCACCCTCCCATTCTGCCTTCCTACACCTCCTGCCCCAACGACGACAATAAAAATCCCCAATCTCATCACACACCACAACTATTGATGATGCACCTATCAAAACCTATAATCAATAACCCTTTGGAAATTATTCACTTGATTCACACAATGGCTTGGAATGGATGCCCTGTAAGAAGTCGTCAGTTTGGATGAAATTGGCATGTCCGTCTCCTCAAATTTCCCTGTTGAACAGATCATCGATAATATTTGCTTGCCCCTTGAATGGAACATTTAGCCCCATGAATGAAATTGGAATAGCTTCATGTCGTACATTTAGTCCTCAAAGCATCAATGACTATTTCAATGCTACTGGACAGCGTCAATTAAAGTAACACCCAGCGGATGCTGGGGTACTAAATTTGGCAACAACTACAAAGCTATCTGATATATGTGAGTACAATAGGCCACGAAGAATGATCAAACCAGCACAGAATTAGCAGAAATGTTCACTACAATATCCATCTCATTTAAATGCAACTCATTTCACGAACCCAATATAGATTTTTTTTATATAGATATAGAAAAAAAGAAAGATTATGCTAGCATGTGTATCTATCTTCTTACTTGCACTAATGTAATTTATATAGGCTTAAGTCCTTTCTCTTCTCTTTGCTGATTGGCAAGAAGGGAAGTTGAGATATGAACCCATGACCTTGAACAAAAAAGAAGGCATTTACCAGAATAGTATCACCTTGGTACCTTCGATGCCTCCTCTTGATATAACTGTATTGTAATCTCATCATGTTCAATCAAAGTAAATAAAGCATACATCAACTCAACAAAAATAGACCTGATGTTAGCAAAGAGGCAAGGCAAGATGCCTCAAACAAGCTACAAGCATGCAAATGTTGATTCAAATGTAAAGAATGTGACATTGTGACCTATAATGTAAAACATATGTCCAAGCATGTGTAACTGCCACATGATAAAGGCATAAGATCCTAAGAATGAAGAACATTGATGAAGCCCAAAGGGCGCCACCAGCTCCTAAATGGCATAATATCACGTTTAACTTCAATAGTGTATTCAAGCACTCAAGGTCCTCCATACCAGTAAGTTTGGCCCATATGATGTCCCCAGGCTCGATATCATGGCAGTCATCCAGATTAGCAGCCAGTACAATCATCTCGTTGACATCAAGATCATCTGTATCTGAACAATGAAGATCACAAGTCAACCGTAGACATTTGATCTCCTCTGGAGACACATGGAATTTAATTCTTTCTTTTGATAATATCACCCGCTCTTCATCACCATCTTCATATTCAACCTATTTTTATCCCCGCATCAGTTAAGAGAACCACCGGACTGTACAGAACTGCTCCAAAGACTTGGGCATATACAAAATAGGTACAAAGAAACATTACATGATGACGGTGGCTCTCTAAGTCATATTTTGCAACACAGCCACAATACCAATCAGCATCCAACGGCCAGTAAACCTTTGAAAATTTAACAACCAAGTATGTAAGTTGAGTTAACAATAAATTTACAAAATGAAACAGGTATAAAAATCACAACTTGCCTTGCATTGTAACCCAACAAATTTCTCGGGATCTACACCATCAAATTTCAACCTGTTTTTCCAATATCACAAGCTCATATATACCCTGCTTCTGTTGCAACAAATAGAACAAACAATTGGAAGTTTTATTAAAATAAAACATACCGCACCCATCTCTTAGTGCGACTTGCAGCGGTGGTGGATTTATTTGTATTGTCAATCTCAGTTACTTCGTTCTCATGACCGTTTTTCTGCCAATTGTTTTCGCCGTTATCGTTTTTGCTTCTTCTTTGCCTACTGCCAACGCTGGTATCATTAGCTCTATTAGGTTTTCGAGATGATCCTCTTAATCTTGGAGCATCAAGATGAACTGAATCGAGCCCTAAATTAATAAGCTCCTGACTCGTCTTCCTCTTCTTGTTACTACCCAAAACCCCAATGGACCCCATCATCCCATCTTCGCCTTCAAATTCAATATCCTCTTCTTTCAATTCAACAACAGAGGCCGTCTTCAAATTCGAAAGAAAAATATCATAACCTGAAGGGCCATGGAAACTACCACTCCTCTTGCGACGGCGACAACGAGAGTAGACATGAATGACAGGCGGTTTCGATGGCGGTGGCTTTGGATCCACCGAAACGGCATCATTGTGGTCCTCCAGCACGGGATATTTCCTAGCTTTCACCTTCTTAGACATGACATTCGAGTAACCACTACAGGGAGAGGTAGCTGAGTACACGAGATCGAGGGGCACGTACCTCGCCTGATGATGATGGCGATGATCTTCTTCCGATTGGATTAGTACTTTCTGCTCCTCCGGCGGTGCTTCTTCTTCGTCGTCTTCTCTCTGCTTGTTATTAGCGTTAGGGGTTAACAATTGAGAAGAAAATGCCATTCGATTTGGGGAAAATTGGGGATTTTCAGAGGTTAGTAAGGCATTGTAACTAGGGTTTCAAATTTTGAGTAGCAGTGGGGTTTTTGAAAGGAGGAGAGAGCTCAATTTCCCTGAGAAGAACCAGTTTCCCGCCCCCACGAACAATTGAGGCCACGAGCAAGGAAAGGAAGGAAAGAAGAAACGAGGTGTCTTTTTTGGATATTTCGGTGATTGAACCAAAAAAATCACCTTGACGAGATAATGTCTAAATTACCTAAACGGTAATTAGTATAAATAAATCTGTTAACTTTTGTTTTCTCGTTGTGAAACCTTAAATTATAAATAATTATCGTTTTTGTGAACGACTCTCGGTGGTATTAATGTCTCGAATACCATCAACATTAGATTATATGGGAGTGTTTGGAATTGCTTATTTTAAATAACTTATGTTATTTGTTAAAGTGTTTATTAATTTATGTGGTATCAAATCAGAGCTCTATAAAAGGTGTTTGGATTAGCTTATCACGGTATCAAAACACAATAAGCTGATAAGTTGTTTTTTACTGTTTGAAAAATTTTGCTTATACATGTAAAATGACCAAACACTTGTCTCACTTTCTCTGTGAACTCGTCCATCAACTTTGGATCTAGAGTTTCAAAAAGATCGTCTTTTGATGCACTCTCGATCTCTTTTGGTTCCGTTTTGATTTCATCACCATTTTTCTTTGAAAGCTTATGATTATGGGTGCCAAAGCTAAAAATGTCTTCCTTCTTCTATATGCTCTTAAGGTTAACTGGTTTGACTTCACCCACACATTTACAAGAGTAAGAGATATTTTCAAAATTGAGCTTTCTTGCTCTGACCCCATTTTCAAGTTTACCATTTTTAACATGGTGAAGTTTTGGGCAGAGAAGGGAAATCTAGTTTTTGTTCTGCCCCTAAACGAAAGATTGATTCAAGAGTATGTTTCTTCTTACATGTGAGGTCTAGGTTAGTATAACCTATTCCTGTTTTATCCTGTTGAGAATTTATCTTTTCGTACACCTGCTAAGCATCTTTATATTTCTTAATCAATAGCTCTTTTCTTTGTAAGCTCGGATGTAAGAATTCCATTTCCTTCTGAAAGTAGTTTTAAGAGCTAAGGAGTTTAGTTTGTCGCGCTCTTTCTCTATTATTTCCTTGTCTTTCTTTTGTATAACCTTCTTAAGCTCGGAGCACTTTGTTTTCAAATTATTCTCTGTGGAGAGTTTAGTTTTCAAAATTTTATCTTTTTCCACATAGAGCTCCTCTTTTTCTGCAGTGAGAAGCTCTGTTTCTCTTTCAAATAATTTTTTTTTCTTTTTCTAAAGATTTTCTTTTTGCTTTTTCATCAGAGAGCTTATGTTGTAGTTTTGCAAAATCTTGGGTTAAAATAGAGATGTTTTGCTATAGTTCAGAATGGGAATAGCCAGAAGTAGAGTATACTTGGGAGTCGGAACCAAATCCAGACTCTTCTGCATCGCGATCAACAATCATGCCACAAAAGTGGGATTGGTCCTCTTCATCTAAGGTAAAGTCAGAGACCCAGTTTTCTTGTTCAGCCATAAGAGTCCTCTGAGGTCAATTGTACTTATATTTATTTTTGTAGTACAACTCGTATTTGACCATAGGACCTTTGCACTCTTTAGAGTAGTGGTCCATCCTTCCGCATCTGAAGCATCTTACTCCATGCTTCTTCTTTTCAGGCTGTTTGTTGGTCCCAAAAAGGTCTACAAGAATACTAAACAGTTTGTAGAAGGGGGGGATGAATACAAACACAAAGTTTTCAAATTTAAAATATATATTGATAGAGAAGATCAATACAGATTTTACAAGATTGTTTGCGCAAAATACGTTGTATCGATAAAGTGACATTTGCCTTACCCCCCATGATCCATGCGGAAAGATAAGGTAAAAGAAACCTATCTAAACAATCTTAAGTTACACACAAAGGTTAGTAATTACAAGAAAAGAGATTGCTAAAAGAAAATATCTTTTACTTTAAGCTGAAAGAAGCTTGAAGTAAGAATGAGGAGAGAGAGTGATGCGCGCGC
>NW_020200669.1:126083-150953 GCF_001531365.2 Cynara cardunculus var. scolymus | reverse complement strand
TCTTCTGTGGTAGAACCCTTCTGTCAACACTTGCAGTAATACTTTTTCATACTTTTACATTAAATGAAATATGAGAGCTAACAGGTTTGTGAATAACAAAGATTCACAATGAAATTACGAACAGTTTGATCATGGATTTAACATAAAAACACAAGATTTTTAAAAGAAACCGGATCAAACTCTAAGAAAAATAAGAACATAAAGAACTTTTAAAAAAATTAAAAAAAATCTTCAAAAAACTTCAAATCAAATGATTTCTTCTCGTGATTTATTGCACACGCTACTCTGATACCAATTGTGTGTCCCCTTTAATGATCAATCTTCATGAAAGCTTCATAACCATGGCAGATCTAATGAATCTTCAAGAATATCATATAAGAGAGTTGAGAGAGAAAGTCAACAATTAATACTTGGTCAAACCCTCTTATTACGTAATATGAATTTACAATAAAGCTCTCTCTTACAAAATTACAAAGACTTCACCCTATTTATAGGGTCAAACTACTAAACATAGTCAAAGTCAAACTTATTTAAGAAAAGTCAAACACGATGACTTTTACAATTATAGACAATTTCATCTTTCAAGACGAATACAATTTAATACTGAGTTTCAGTCATAACATTTTGTTGCTTATGTGACTGGGTCTTTGAGGTGTACTCCTGATAGAGAGTTTCCTGTTATTGGATTCTTCTTAGTCATCAAAAGGTCTTTCTAACTGATAAGTGCGTAAAAACATATACTTTAGCACCCAATTATGTCTTTATTTCACTTCAATTTACACCTTTCCCAACCCTATATTGAGTCTTTTAGTCTTATTTTATGGTTTTACATTTAGTGAAGCTAGGATGCAGGAATAACACTATTTTATGAATTTGGTGAGTATAATGCTGAAACAAGCAGTGCTGTAGCAAGTGTATACGTTGATGCAGCACTGTACCCTGGATATTGGCACATCTTGCTCAATCCCGTTGAATAAATTGAAAAGTCAAGTCTTGAAGAAAGACATCTTCTAGTATTGATAGAAGACGATTTAGATGGAAGATGTCACTGCAAAGATACCTTAAACTTTTGTATTAAATCATCTTGTGTACTAAGGCATCTTTTCTTTTATCCATTAGTCAATAATCAATGGGTATTACCCTCTAGTACTTCTGATTCCCTCGTGGTAGTATATATATGGGGGGTAACCTTTGAACAATTAACACTTGAAACAATTTCGTTTTGTCATCAGGAACAAAGATTCATCTAAGCTTTGGGTCCTTGTTACTTTTTTATATTAATTTGCAAGTACTTTTTAAGTGTTCTTCGTCACTATCTATTGCTACAACAACCTTTCCAGCTTTCTCTTTACTTTTCGTGCAGAATTTACTTTCCCGTCATTTATATTCAGTCATTTCCTTTTATTTCAATTACTTTAAGCATTTACATTAAGTCATGCTAGGCTAAATACGTTAGTATGAGTGTAAGTGAAGGTTGTGAGATTAAGCCAAGTGTTAGTTAATGTTTGCTTGTTAATAGCAATTTATTCACAAGTGGTATTAATATTTCATCTGGTAATCTTTGACAAATTGACATATGTTATTTTATTTAGATGAGTTGGACTTAAAATTAAGACAACACAAATATTTTTACTAAATGTGTTATAGAGGCTATAAAGAGTCGCCATAATTCTATGGGTTGCAAAACTATATGGAAAGAAAGACAAGATCTATACTAGTTTGGGATTGATGCATCACGCACTTCCATCATATGATCTAATCTGCACTTCATTGGAAGGCCGTTCAATCCAGTAGTGTTGTAAAGAGCTATTTATAGAGCAATATTCATTACATTTCGTTGTTGAAATCCAACCTAATCTTGCATCCATACTATCTTTTAGTTATTGTTTCATTTCAGTATTTGGTCATCAACTCACGCAAAGATATTTTCTCTCTGAAATCTCACTTTATAGTTAACTTTTGTGACTCTCTTTGCAAATTAAATCTCTATGAAACGATATTTGCTATTACTTACCATTATCATTTACTTTGGATGATACTTGTAAGCCATGTATGCTTGTATGATTACTTGTTATTATAGTCTTTTAAGGGTATAAATTCATCCAAACCACTAACCCTCTCTTGTATTTCATGTTACTTGTATTTTGATTGTAACCTGATCTCTGGAAGATTGTGTGTTTTGTTTTGCTTCCGCTATATTCTGATTTGAACGCTTTTAAATGCACACAATCTAACATTGGTATCAGAGCTACGGTTACAATAATACAAGTACACAAAAATCGTTTCTTTTTGGATTATAATTTGTTTTGGGTGTGTTGTCATACATTCAAAAGGGAAACTGAATCTATGAAACACACACAAAAAATTCTAAGGTTTTTTCTATAGTTCTTTAGTGTTTCAAAATCAAATGTTTCTAATTTTGAAAGTTCGGCTTTCTGGCCCTAAATTTTGAAATTAGGGTTTTTTTTGAAAACTTAGATTTTCAATATTTTAAAAATTAGGATTTAAAAGTCTTAATTCGAAGGTTTCAAAACATAAAGTTTCCAATTCTAGAAGTTTAGGGTTTTAAACTTCAAATTAGTTTTTGTAAAACAAAAGTTTATATTTTGGGCGTTTAGGGTTTTAAACCCTAAATTTGAATTTTACAAAATATAAAGTTTCTTATTTTGGAAGTCTAGTGTTTTAAACCATAAAATTGAAGTTGTGAAAAATTAAAATTTCCCTAGAAAGGTTGTGTTAAAACTTAGAGTATTTTAAATTAAAGTTTCAGATTCTAGGGTTTTATGAAAACTAGAGATTCGAAACTTTTCAAGAAAAACGATTTCTTATTTCAATTGTTGAAATTTATTTAAATGTGTTTTCTCGAACCTTTGATTCACTTGTATATTTTATGTTTGGATGGTTTTGGCATGAAACCATACTTACAAAAGTATAAAGTGCACTTGTATGCTTATTTGTCAAAATTTAATTTTGATGACATTAAAATATTCAAGCAAAGATTGATTTAAATTTAAAATGCCTAAGTGTATGCATCAATCAATCTTTATCAAAGTGTTGACATTTGCATGGATTTGGCACTCCATTGCATTATCCGGTAATAGTTTACCTCAGTTATACCTATATGATGTGATGTCTTGGTTGTTATTTGGTTGTTTTTTAGTGGTATTTTTGCGTGATTTGTGAGTCGTTTTCTTTTCTATGTATTTGTAAAATAGTATAGAGTAGATTAGAAGTTTTTTTTATTACAAACTGTAAAAGAAGACCGAAGACAACAAACAAGATTCATGCAGATTGAAGTCTTGGAGTAGACCCACTTTAGCATTGAAGAAATGGCAAGTTTAGTGGGAGCCGACACATCATTTTGGATGTTAGTCCGTAGTTACACCATGTTTTTCTCGTGGTGGCTCACGAGAAAAACACATAGGTTTGAGGCAAATGTTATCATTACTTGCATGTGGTTGTGTTTTATTTATTATCTGTCTTGCATGCTAGATAATTTAAATTATTTTGAAACACAACAAAACTTTTTATTATAGAGTTAATAAAAATTGTAAGCGCATTTTGGTAGATTAATAAAATTGGGTTTTTGGTATAGTTTTAAAATGATTAAAACAAAATTTGCTAAAATGAAACGGATAAAAATGTTCTAACTAAGAAAAATAGAAACTTGTTTTTAATGTCAATCACACGCTACCATTTAAGGCACGCATTTGAACTAATAATCTTTCGGCGTGTGGAAGGTGCTAAAGCCAACGCATCGATTAGAGTTTAGGAATAATGACATTCTCGATATTCGAGAGTCTTGGACCGGATGTCATGTGTCTTAATATGGTTGTGATCCATGGCAAACCTGCCACGAGAAAGGATTACCATGGAAGGGATTAAACATGCCAAATGACATAATGGATGTCAATGAATCCTGCAAGGATCTAAAAATTTCATAGAGATGGAACTAGTAAAATGGTTACCTACCTAAATAGCTTCTAGTTGCGCTCCGCGACAAACCCATTGTAGCTGAGAGTGAAATATGGACCTTAGCCTTGTTAAATTAATTTTTTTTTTAACAATTGGGTAATTTCTTTTAATAAGGATTATTTAATTCAAATACTAAAATAATGTTTTTCTATTTTGATAGATGTTAAACAACACGAATTCATTGATTTTAAACTTTTGTTTGAAAGGGCTCCTCGAAAAGGACAATCTTACGGGCTTGAACTATGTGGACTGACTTCGAAACCTAAATAAAATTCTCAAGATGGAAAAGAAGCAGAGGGCCATATAGGAACCACTCCCTGTGGCACCTATTGGAGCATCTTGCGCGATTCAGGATGAGTACGAAAAACGTCTGACCGAATCAAACGAGGCCGCTTGATTAATGTTGGCGACCATGGTTCCAGAACTCCAAAAGGGTATAAAAAGCCTTGGGGCGTACGATATGATCAACCAGCTAAAGGACATGTTCCTACAATAGGCTAGGCAAGAGCAGTATGACAATCTCAAGGCTCTGACAGAAAGCAAAATGGCCTCAGGAAGCAGCGTCAGTGTACATGTTCTAAAAATGAAACGTACATTGATCAGCTTGAGCATCTAGGTTTCCCCATTAGCCAGAAGATTGCTACATTAATTTTAAGCTCATTGACTAGTTCATATGAATCGTTCATTTTGAACTATAATATGAACAACATGTGGAGAAAAACATACTAGAGCTCCATGGAATGCTTAAGACTGCAGTCTAACATGGCTAAGTCCAATCCCGTTGCTCCAGTACTGGCCATCAGGAGGGATGTATAAAGAAGAAAAAGGTTGTCCCTACAATAGGTAAGGTTTGTGTGGATCTAATTTGGGAGTTACTCTTGGTGTATTTTAGGTTTGTTGTGAACTAGATAAAGTTTCTAGTGATGGATGTTTGTGTAGGCATGGCAACGGGGCGGGGCTGGGGTGGGTTTGGTAATCCCCGGCCCCGGCCCCGGCGGGTACGGGGATTATCATCTCCTAGCAATCCCCGGTCAAAACCCGGTAAACCCTAGTCAATCCCCGGTCAAAACCCGGTAAAAAGTATGCTTTAGTTTGATTATACCGGGGATCCCCGGCCCCGACTCCGGCCCCGTTTTGAGTAACATTCCCCGTTCCCGGCCCCGTCCCCGGTTTGAGTCTACCGGGGATCCCCGGCCCCGGGACCCATTTTAGCGGGGAATCCTCGTCCCCGTTCGGGTCGGGTGAACCGGGTTCCCCACCGGGTCGGGGTAAATCACCATCCCTATGTTTGTGGATCTAAAGTCTCCACCAAAGGAAGCTCAAGATTGGATAATACCTAGATCTAGCCAAAATCTAGAAAGGTGAGTTCAAGTTGCTTTGTGAAAACTATGTGTGCCAAAAATGTCCATTTTGAATTATTGATATTTTTACTTGATAATTATCAAATGTATGGCTTATTTGGTGAGTTTTGCATATTTAGTATATTTGATTTTATAAATCTTGGACATTTTGATAAACAAAGCATAAGTGTTGCGTTTTTTGATGATTTATTTTATAAATGAAGATTATTTAGTTATAAATGCATTTGTAGTGTATTTGGTTTGAAAAATGCATATTGTTATGTTATGGGACATTTTGGAAACATAAATGATATGATTTCAACTGGAAAATGGTTTGGCCCATCCAATGATGGGTTTTTGACTTCATCATACCTTTAGAGCATGTGATTGCATAAATGTTGATTAAATACATTTTTATTGCTTACGGTGACTTTTATTTAATAGTCAATTGTGTTGGTCAACTTTTGGGCTCGATTTTGACGCAGATGAGTCTTGGGGACATTTATCTGATTTGAATTGCTTTATGTTGAACTTTGGAATTATATGCGGTTATGGCATATATATATATATATATATATATATTATTTTACACGTTTTGGGTGCGTTAGTCATTCATTTTTTGTTGTGTAATTTTAGAAAGGTATTCTCTCTCTTAGCCCATTCGGAAAGATTTCATCTCATAATTATCCATGACTGTTTGTCTTTAGCATGACCACTTGATGAAATGTGGAGGGAAGTGGGGTAAATGGCCGATACTACTAGAAGAATTCCTCTTTGGATAATAGGTACCGTAGCTGGTATTCTTGTGATCGGTTTAGTAGGCGTTTTATTTTATGGTTCATATTCCGGATTGGATTCATCCCTAAAATGGATCAATAGGCATAGGAGTCAGTTTTGGTTAGAAAGGTCATCCCCATGTTGTTGCTTGAAATAGACATTTGGTCTTCATAGGCAATAAAGTGTGGACTCTCGGAGTCGGGTATCAGCCACTGACCAATATAATGTAATTTCTAGCATATTGTAGCTTGAAAATAGGCATTAGGTCTTAATAGGCGATATGGTGTGGACTCTTGGAGTCAGGCATCGACCAATGAGCATATTTTGATTAATGAGTTTTCCACAAGAAAATGGCGAGTTTCGGAAAGATGGTGCTTTTACGATAAAGATATTTCGTCTGCGAAATTATGATTTAAATCAGCAGTCTTTCGGTTTTACCTTTTTGTAATTATGATGAAAATGTCTGAACTCACTAAGCGTTAAACCTAACCTTTTTATTTTTCGGCATGTGCATCAGGTCCTTGTTGGGGTTTGGCACTAGCGTCATCGTGATGAAGTGAGTGCTAGTTAGAGGAACGAGAAAGATCTAGCTACCCGTTGACATCTTCTACATTTGGAGATAGTGACAGCTATTGGGTTTTAGTAACACCCAATCTTGTCCTAGTCTCGATGTAAGACTTGGGTTACCTATTGGTGATGTTAAATCTAGTTTTACTACTCAGGTTAATTTAAGTATTGATTTATAGAATGATATTTATTCTTTGTTCGATGTGTTATTGAAAATTTTGATTAGTCGCTTTTTCCAAATTTAAGGTTGTTACAAAGGACGACCCTCAGGAAGTGGAACCATTCCAAGAAGTTTTGACCATTCAGTTTGTCCTTATCAAAGATTAACCAGAGAATGGACTAAGTGATATTTGAGTTGTTGTTTGTGTTATTAGAACCTTGAACCAGGAATCTACATAAAATAAAGTTAATTTTAGTAATAGTTTCTCAAAGTTTGAATAACTCTTTAAATTCAAAAATGAGCTAAGATTCATATTTCACTGAATTCCACTATTAGTCAATACACTAATGGTGAAAAATAGTTATTTAGGTAGGCAACTTCTGATTGTGAGCATCGCAACTCTTAGACCTTCGTGGGAATCTTTACGTATAACCAAAAGCATGTTTAATCTTCTTCATCTTTAGGCCACTTATGGATAGGCAATTCACAATGCATAAGTTCCTCAAGTAAGTTTAACCTTACTAAAACATCACAACACTTTAGTAACAACTTAGGAGTTGGTCGTCCCGGTCATGACTATCAGAATAAGCGGGCAATATACAACATATTGTGATCTCATAATTTGGCTCCTTATCATGCACTACACTCACCTGACATGGGCCGATGCTCATACCGAAATCAGAGAATTGTATGTTCAATGAGTGTTCTAAATGGTCGATAAAAAACTTGCAATTCTATTTTAAGGGTTTTACCAATCTCTAGAAATAATTCAATTTAAAACATTTTTGAGTCGGTAAAAATTAGAAAACATTTTTTGATTTTTTTTATAAATACACAAAATCGGTATGGTTTGATAACTTAATTAACTCTTGTAAAAACATTTACTTGATTACCGATTTTAAAACGTTTGTGTTTGGTTTTTCCTTTCAAATAATTTGCGAAAATTATAACATATAACTATAAAGCAATAATAAAGCGAAAAATAAATGAACACAAACAGAAACAACCAATCAGGATTTGGTACGGCTCACTAATGCGGTTCTGTGAGTCCAAATCACGGTTAAACCCTAAGGACATCTTCGACTCCCACTACCTCTGCCAATCGAAGTGGTCTCTGGTACATTGTCTTGATTCCTTTGATTACATAAATATTTGAATGACTAATGTTATTCTAGGCTAAATCATCTAACCTATCTATAATTCTACATTTAAAAAAATAAAAGATACGCAGATTGTATAAAAACATAACCTAAATAATGGTTCATTGGGTCGAAACTGAATCCAACTAAGATAAATATTCATAAAACACTTGGGCTTGGGTCAAATAAACATAAATAAGCAAGCCCATAAAAATTGGGCCCAAAGCCCGATCAACTTAGGGATATCCACACGGCCCACCAAACAGTCTAGCCCATAATTAGGGGAAAATCGATTTTGGACTGAGCCGCTGGCCTATCCGTTTTGACCTTTTTGCCCAATTTTTAGCCCTTATTATGTAACAAAGAAGCTCTGATACCATTGTTGAGTTTTATCAGGATCAAAATGCAACTGAAAAATATAAATAAACAAAATAAAAGGACAAAAATCCTAAACAACCCAAATCCAATATTTACATAATAAAGGACAAAAACCAATCATATGTCAAGAAAAACTACCTCCAATGTTGATTGTCGGATTTCTAAAGCACGAGAAACCAGCTCAGGTTTCTCTATCGATACCCACACTTGAGACTGTCGATCTTGATCAGGTTGTTAGCCCTTGAACCAAAATGACACAAGAGAAAATCGATTTCTCTCTTGTATGTGTGTGTGTGTGTGTTTTGTCGACCAAAAGAGAGGAGAGGGAGAAGAGGCAAAAACCAATGTTTCCCTTATCCTAAATCTAATTATAGGTAGGTTTATATACTCCTTTCCTTATTTGGGTTGGTCCTTTAATATAATAAAGATCGGGCTTTAACGCTTTTAATAAACTTAATTAATCACTCTTTAATAATCACTAGGTTTTAAGGCTTAATTAATTATTATCTTAATAATTAATTATTCATTAAGTCCTATCAATCCTTATTTAATGTAATTATTATAATTACATTTTACAAACATAAATTATTAATTATTACTCTCTTAGAATTATAATTATTATTTAACATTACAACTAGCAATATTAACTTAATATGGTTCATGATCACCAAGATCAGGTTCAAGGCATACAGACTCTATGCATGAAAGTTTCATAAGTTCATTCGACTTCAGTAGTATTTATATGTGACATGGACATACATAAAACCTACATAAACTATATGGTTGATTGATTTAGGCAGCACATATGGATATCCATTACTACCACCAGGGAAGAAACTACTTGGTTGATTGATCACGACACCTGATCGATCTCCACCATCACCACCACATTGGACAATAAAGAATGTCAACATTTGTAGTATAATTTGATAAACGGACGTTTTCAAACATCGGCACGTAGTTATCGTCACCTAGCTCAAATATTTCACTACTCGGAAATTTTATAACCTAAACCCATTGCGTAAACCTAACTTTTCTGCCACATGCTTAACTAAGGCATATGTGTTATTGGAGACATCAAAGGTATATTGTTAACTTTTCTGCCACATGCTTAACTAAGGCATATGCGTTTGGGCGCTCATAACGGCATATATACTATAACACCATTAATTGTCGGCAACTACCACCACTTTGAATATATATATATATATATATATATATATATATATAGAGAGAGAGAGAGAGAGAGGGGCACGTTCAAATGAAAAAACCGTGCAATTTTTAGAAACCGTGTAAACTAATTTCGAACAATAGGAAAATTCTATTTTTTTCTAATTAAATTTAATCATTAAGGGTATATTGGTCATTTGCATTGTTTTCTATTAAATATGGAAGTTATTAATAAATCTTAATTAAGGTAACATAATAAAGGAAATTTTATAAATGGTAACATTTAAATATTTAATTAAAATATAATATTAAAAATTGGATTTTCTTATATTGTGTCTCGGTTTATTACTGTCAAGATTCATGAAAATCGTAAGTTATTAGATTAATAAATTCATAAAATCTGTAATAGAATAAAAAAATTCATGAAACCGGTTTCATAATGGTGAAATTGGTGCATGAAGTAAGTGAAAATGATTATGAAATGGGTGCATGAGGAAATGGGTGCATCATGATATGAGTGCATGAGGAAATGGGTGCGTGAAGAAAGTGAAACTATTTCAAAAAAGATAAGAAAAGCCTGTATAATTAGCGAAAAGTGAAGCAATTTCATTATCAATAGCGTGAAATGACAAATGACTCATCAAACCATGTGGCCGATGAAATGGGTGATTGAAGAAAGTGAAACCATTTCATGGTTTCTAAGAAAATTTTGTGTAATTAGTGAACAATGAAACAATTTCATTATCAAAATGAAACAGATCCATCTACCAATAACATGAAAATGACAAAATCTAATCAGGTTTACGTTGATTAATATATTGATGAAACTGTGAAACCATTTCGTTCATGTAATGTAATACAAATGTTTTTTTTTTAATTTATATTCAAAAGGATTCATTATGTAGAATTGATTATGGTGTGTTTTATTTATATTTTGAATCTTTTTTAATGATATAACATGATATTGTTGTCATTAATAAAACCACTACCAAAGTTACCATTTTGTCCTTATAGGGATTATAAAATAATTATTTATTTATTTATTTATTTTAATTTCCTAATATAACCTAAACTAATCTTGACCATTGATCAAGAAAATGGATGGATGAGATTGGTTTACATAATTTACACAAATGAGGGCGATTTTCAGTTGATCGCTCCTATATATATATAGGGCCAGGTTCAAATGTTAACCAAAGTTTTTATGTTAACTTTGTTATCCGATCTTGGGCATTGAATCTTTCAATAAACGGTTGTGATTAATCATGAAAAAAACTTATTTTTTTTAATTTAAAATTTTATAAAGATAAGTGAACAAAGTTGAAAAGGGTATTTAGGTAATTTTTTTATGTAACTCCCATATCATTAATTGAGAGTTACAAAATCAAAAAATCTCATGATTTTTGTTAATGTAAGAACCATATGAACACAACTATATATATATATGAATCATTGTGTCAAATACGAACCAAAAATTGACATATATATGAACTTGGACTGCATAGCATTTATGAACACAATATGAACATAATAAGCATAGCTGCTATACGAAAGGAAATAAATAAAAAAATAGGTATGAACACAATATGAACAGCTTGTGAACAATAGTTCCTTCATTATGAACACATACATGAGCGATCCTTTGTCAATTGGAGTTTTATACATGCATTGCATCCACACCGTTTAAGGTTCATAAGTATCTCCTCTCGCCGGACTGAAGAGCCACAGAATCAAAATACCTTTTATTTGGTATTCCCTCCCTACTACATACACACCATCTTGTTTGTATGTATCCGTTCTTGTTTGTTTTTTGGCATGAAGACGAACATCAAACCCGACATTGTCCGCGTACGTCCTGTACATCTTATCTGCTTCATTTATAGATAGGAATTGTGCGTTGATCTTTGGTTTAAGCTCATCATCAACATTGGAGATACAATATTTTCTTCCATTTGAACACTCCAACATCGTACTCTGTTTCATGTTCGGAGGGTGTAAGTATGTGAACACCTGTTGATACCAACATAGTTAGTAAAATCAATGAACATTAATATTACATAACTGGAGTAATCAACTGCAACAACCAGAAAATAGATTTATTTGGCGCGAGTTAAAGCAATCATTAATGACCATGAGATGATTAATGTAAACATATATGAACAACATGTGAGATCTATTTGGCTCGAGTTCACAAGCTATTCATAGACTAAAATAATTGACATGAACATGTATGAACAAATTGTATATAGATTTATTTGGTGCGAGTTAGATCAATAATTAATGACCTTGAGATGACTAATGTGAACATATATGAACATGAACATATATGAACAGCAGGTGAGATCTATTTGGTTCGGGTTCACAAGTTGTTCATAGACGAAAATAATTGACATGAACATATATGAACAAATTATGAACATGATCAACCCACATAGGAAGAGAACATCGTATGTTCATATATGAACACATGTAACACCTCCAAACACCACATTTGCATATAACACATATTTCATTACATAGAAATATAATTTACATTATAAGGTCCCACTAGTACAAGGATTCCTATATGTACAAAATCTACATACAAAATTTCCAAAATAAATCATGCACTATCACATGTAATACAACGTGTATCTTCAAAAGCAGATAACAGATTAGGAAAATAATCACATTTTCCCTTTCCCTTTAATATCCCTGGACCCCGCTATTCCTGCATTGCATAATTTTAAAACAGAAAATGAGGGTTAGACCTGAAGGGTCTAGTGAGTAAGTCACTTCTTTGCAAATGCAAGGTGATAAACACCAAAATATAATAAAGTAACTTTGCTCAAAAATATTTGTAATACAATCCAATGATGCAGTTCTCAATGACATGTATAAAAGAATAAACTCATGAACCCCAATTTTATTACTAAAATACATCTACTTAAATATTCAACATTCTCAATTTAAAACAATATTGTAACCAAAGATTCTTTGAATCATTAGACCATTCTTTTAAAAATATTAACGGAAATGTTTAAGGCAATACTTGCCCTTTATGACAAACCATTTTCCCCTTCTCAATAACATCTACATTAATATTTCTAATAAGAATAATATCTTTAATTCATCAGGTCACAAAGAAATGATGAATCAAAGTTATTAAATCTAATTAGTAATAATAATAAGAGTTATAATAATATCCACATATGACAATACCTCCCTTATTCCAAGTACACCTCTCCTTGATATGCCACCCTTATTCCTCCAATCAAAACAATGTTACTTATTAGAACAGACAAAAGTCACCAGGTCTGAAAGTACCCATTCTCAGTTCCAAGCCAGAACAGACAATAGTCACCACGTCTGGGGGAAGTACCACTTAAAACAAGTTTCATACCAAAACAGACTTACGTCACCACGCTTGGTAGAAACTGTTTTACAAAATCCACTTCCATACCAAAACAGATTTACGTCACCATGCTTGGTAGGAAGGTTTCCCAAAATATAGTTTCATACCAAAACAGACTTTCGTCACCACGCTTGGTAGAAACATTTTCCCAAATGAAATTTCATACCAAAACAGACTTACGTCACCACGTTTGGTAGGAACATATCTTTTTATTTAAAAAGATATAAAATACCCTTTTATAAATCCACAATTAAACCCAATAATAAACATTTTGAAATTATATAAATGGCTTAGAATATTAAACACTTAAAATTATCAAATATAAGTTATTCGGACAAGTTATCCAGATATACAATTCGGACAACACTTGTCCCTTTTGTTCTACTTACTAATCCAGACAATCCATAGTCGAGTTAAGGCTAAATCATATGACTGTCCGATTTAAAACAATCCGGACAACACATGATCGGTTTAAGACTAAACTGCTTAATACGTGATCGGTTTACAGTTAATCCGCATGACCCTTAGGCGATTTAAGGCTAAACCGCACAATGCTTGGTCGTATTCATACTTTTCCGTTCAAAACCTTTGTCCGGTTTACATATTTCAAAATTCTCACTAACACCCTAAATCGCACAATATTTAAGCGATTTATGAATAAATCGGATACTTCCTATCCGGTTTTTAAGAGTAATCCGGACAAGTTTTGTCCGGTTTACTCCTAATCCGGTCACCCCTTGTCCGAATAAAGACCCTTAATTGAATAACTGATTTCTTCCAATAATAAGCAACATTCAAATAAAACCAGTAACAAATATTTATGCAAAAAGGGTTTAGAAATCACTTACCTTTAAGAATGAACTCATATTTTGAAAAAGAAGAACAAGAATGCAAGTCACAAAGCTTATCCGGACAACATTTCACTTTAATTTCTCCAAAATTTCCAAATGAAGCAAGAAGCTTCACTAAGAACCCAAAACCCTTTATTTATACTTTCCAAAAATGGAAAGTCAGCTACCAGCCTTACCTACATACATGAATACACAATTTACCCATGCATACATTCATGCACACACATGCATATGCATATTATATATATATATATACATAACACACATATATGTACATATATATATATATTTTATTGTGATAACCAGATTCTGGTTATTACCCAAGATAATAAATATGTGATTATTTGATTAAATGATTACGTGATAGCATGATAATTTGATACATGCTGATATGTGAATTTGTGCATTTATTTGGGTAAAGGTATATATATATGTATGTATATTTATGTATGCATAAATATAGAAGTATATATATATATATATATATATTTATGCATGCAAGATTATGCATGGAGTATGTATGCATATGTGTATGCATGAATGCATGTGGGTAGCATAGGGGGTATGGAAGGCGGTTAGCCGACCTTCCATATTTGGAAGGTATAAAGGGGGGCTTCACCTCCTCATTCATTTGCTGCTATTTTGAGAAAGTTGAGTGCTCTAAAGTTAGTGTTGTCCGGTTTGCTAAAAGGGAGGTGATTTCAAGTTGATTTCAAGTGTCAAGTTTCAAAAGAGTTGCTTTCTAAAGTTTTGGATTCAAAAGCTTTATAAGGTGAGTGGTTTCTAAATCTTTTTGTATAAAGATTCTACTGGTTTTATTTGCATGCTTCGTATTGATATCCTGTGGAAAGAAACCTTGATTATATTGTTTAAGTGTTTATCCGGACAAGGAGTGACCGGATAAGTATTTAAACCGGACAAGCCTTGAGCGGCTTATTGTCCGGATTGTTTTAAACCGGACAAGCCATGAGCGGTTTGTTGTCCGGAGTTGGTAAACCGGTTGAGTGTTGAGCGGTTTATAATTGGTAGTATTACTTAAAATTTTATACTGAGAAGTAGGAATACGACCACATGGGGAGCGGTTTATTTTTTAAACCGGACAAGTCTTGAACGGACTGTTGTCCAGATTTGATATTCGTTTAATATGAATTTGTTCCAAGTGTAAATCGTTCAAAGAGTGTGTGAGGTGTTGACCGGACTTGATATCCGGACAAAGTGGATTTTTATTCCAAGTATTTAAACCAGACGTTTGTTGACCGGATTGTTGACCGGATTTGAGATGATGTCTTGTGATTTTTTTTAAAGGAAATTGTTAATTTATCATGAAATGAAGTTTTGACATATATGGTTTTGAACTAATAACAATTCCAATGGCTGCGGTCTATTCGGAATTATTTTATAAATGTTTTGATGAAGTGATAAGGGTGACATATCAAGGAGAGGTGTCCATTTGATATAAGGGTGGCATATCAAGGAGAGGTGTCCATTTGATATAAGGGTGGCATATCAAGGAGAGGTGTHCATTTGATATAAGGGTGGCATATCAAGKAGAGGTGTACATTTGTTATAAGGGTGGCATTGTCTGTGTGTGGTATTATATAACATTTTCTATCATATCCCATAAGACTACCGTGGTCTAGAATCTTTATTTCTTTGTGATTTAAAGATTTAGGATCAGGGTTCTTATTGGAAATCATAGTCTGGATGTTATTGAGAAGGAAACAGCAGGTTTGGCCTAAATCTTTGTTTAAACCTCGTTTGATAAGAAAAGGTTTAAAAGTGGCATTAAATGCAACCCAATCGATTCGAAGGTATGGAATTTGTATAGCTATATGGGTAGCTTGAAAGTAGAAAATGATTTGGTATTACCTTCTTGCGTATTCATATATTTGTTATATATGTGAATAAGTTGTTTTATAAAGGTTTTTGGTGATCCTTCACCCTGCAATTACATGATTAGGGTAACTCACTAGACTCTTTAGTCTAACCCTCATTTTTGTGATTTTAAAATGTGTATTGCAGGAGGTGTTGAAGGTAAAGGAAAGAAAAAGATTTAATGCTTTTCTTATATGCAATTTGGATAAGGAATTGCTTCTGATGATTAGTTTTGTTGTTTAGTAAAAGATTGTATTTTGAACTTTTGGACCTTGTATTTGGTCATGATAGTTTCTTGTATTATGAGACCCAGAGGTATATGAATATGTATTTCTTTGGTATGAAATATATGTGTTGCATGCAATGTGTGGGTTGGGGCGTTACATTTATCATATTATGCATATATCCCTATGCATAAAACACATACTCACATATTAAATTCACGTAAGCATGTATCCATATAAACAATTAATTCATATAACAAATACCTTGGGTAATAACCTGGACCCAGTTATCACATTATCTACCCCTTCAAAATAATTCCATCCCGGAATTCATTTAATTAAAGAGCCATGGATAATCTGCTTTCATTTCTGACTCTAGTTCCCAAGTCGCCTCTGGTCCTTTGTGAAATTTTCACTGTACTTTAACCAGACTGATTTCCTTGTTTCTCAACACCCTAATATTTTGGTCAATTACGGCTTCTGGCGTTTCCTCAAAGTTCAATTTACTGTCCAGTTTGACCTCTGGTAATGGTACAGCGAGACTCGGATCAACTAAACATTTTTGCAAATTCGATACATGGAAAGTGTTGTGAATCAGACTAAGCTCTTCTTGTAGCTCAAACTGGTATGCAACTGGCCCGATTTGTTTACATATTCTGAACGACCTAACATACCTTGGACTGAGCTTACCCTTCTTCCCAAATCTGATGACACCCTTCCATGGCAAAACTTTCAACATCACAAATTCACCTACACAAAATTCAATCGGCTTTCGACGATTATCAGCATAACTTTTCTGGTGATCTTGTGCTGTTTTGATTCTTTCTCGAATCTGTTCAATCTTGTCTGAAGTTTCTTGAACAATTTCAGGACCCGTTAACTGCCTCTCACCCACTTCGTTCCAACACAACGGCGTTCTACATTTACGTCCATACAATACTTCATATGGTGCCGTTTGGATGCTGGAATGATAACTGTTGTTATACGCAAACTCTATTAGTGGCAAATGATCTTCCCACGATCTCCCGAAATCAATGATACAGCTTCTCAACATATCTTCGAGAGTCTGGATTGTTCTCTCACTTTGCCCGTCTGTTTGCGGATGATATGTGGCACTTAACCGAATTTCAGACCCTAGAGTTTTCTACAAATTTTCCCAAAACTTCAAGGTGAAACGGCTATCTCTATCAAAAACAATAGATAGTGGAACACCGTGCCTTGTTATAATTTCTTTGATGTAAACCTGAGCCAGCTTCTCTAAAGAGAAATTTTCTCTCATAGGTAGAAAATGTGCTGACTTAGATAGGCAATCAACAATTACCCAGATCGTGTCATACCCCTTTGGAGATCGAGGTAACTTCATGACGAAATCCATCGTAATGCGATCCCATTTTCACACAGGAATCTCCAAAGATTGAAGACTTCCATATGGTTTCTGATGTTTGATCTTAACCTGTAGACACGTAAAACACTTTCCACATATCTAGCTATATCTTTCTTCAATCCGGGCCACTAATAAAAAGATTTTAGATCTCGATACATCTTATTGGTACCTGGATGAATAGAGTATCGGGACTTATGGCTTTCTTTCAAAATAACTTTCCGGATATCCCCAAAACTTGGTACCCAAATTTGCCCTTGAAAACACATAATCCCTTTGTCATTTGGTTCCAAGGTTGAAATCATCTTACCCAACCTTTCTGATTTGATAAGATCTTCTTTCACAGCTTCCTTCTGATATATCAGAATTTCTTTATGGATATCAGGGACTAAACTTATTCTCATTGCCACAGTTTTAATAGTCCCGCTCCTTTCTTTTCTACTTAAAGCGTCAGCTACCACGTTGGCCTTTCCTGGGTGGTAAAGGATTTTACAATCATAATCATTAACAAGTTCAATCCACCGACGCTGTCGCATATTTAAATATTTCTGGTTGAACATATGTTGTAGACTTTTGTGATCTGTATAAATCTAGCACCTTGTCCCCAAAAGATAATGCCTCCATATTTTTAGAGCAAACACCACTGCGGCTAACTCCATATCATGAGTCGGATACTGTTTCTCATGATCTTTTAATTGTCTTGATGCATAAGAAATTATTTTTCCCGTTTGCATCAGAACACATCCCAATCCTAACTTTGAAGCATCACTGTATACCACAAARTYTTCGGATCCATCAGGCAGGGTTAACACCGACGCACTACAGAGGTGATCCTTTAATAGTTGAAAAGATTCTTGTTGTTCTTTTTCCCACTGAAACTTAATATTTTTCCGAATCAATTTGGTCAATGGCACCACTAACTTAGAAAAGTCCTGAATGAACTTACGGTAGTAGCCTGCCAGTCCCAAAAAGCTTGGGACTTCAGAAGGAGTCTTTGGAGCTTCCCACCTTTCAACTGCTTCAATTTTTGCTGGATCTACTTTTACCCCTGCTTCTGAGATAACGTGACCCAAAAATTGGACTTCCCTTAACCAGAACTCACACATGGACAGCTTGGCATACAACTTTTCTCTTTTCAACAATTCCAGTATCAAGCGAAGATGTTCTACATGTTCTTCTTCAGTTTTAGAGTATATAAGAATATCATCGATAAATACAATGACGAATTTATCAAGGTATTCTTTACATACCCTATTCATTAAATCCATAAAAGCTGCGGGCGCATTAGTTAAGCCGAATGGCATGACTAGAAATTCATGAGGCCCATACCTAGTTCGAAAAGCTGTTGTAGCAATGTCTTCTTCCCTGACTTTAAGCTGATGATACCCAGACCTCAAATCGATTTTGGAGAAATAAGTTGCTCCTACCAATTGATCAAACAAGTCATCAATCCTTGGCAGAGGATATTTGTTCTTGATGGTCAATTCATTCAATTCTCGATAGTCTATACACATTCGTATAGATCCATCTTTCTTCTCGACAAACAAGACCGGAGCACCCCAAGGTGAAGTGTTGGGTCTAATGAATCCTTTATCTGTCAGATCCTTCAACTGAGTAACCAACTCTTTCAATTCTGAAGGAGCCAATCTATACGGTGCCTTGGCCACTGGTGTTGTCCTAGGTATAAGATCAATCCGGAATTCAATGACTCGATCTGGCGGTAACCCAGACAAATCCTCTGGAAAAACTTCCGGGTATTCATTAAAGATTGGAATCAATTCCTCTTTTCTTTTCTCTTTCTTTGTATCGACAACATATGCTAAACACCCCTGATATCCCTTTCGAATACACTTTCGAGCTTTTAACACCGATAAAAGACTAGTATGATGATTCTGACGATCACCATAAATAATAACTGTTCCTTGATCTGGTAGTGTAATTCTGATCATCTTCTTATTACAAACAATACTGGCCTGATGCTCTGCTAACCAGTCCATACCCACTACTACATCAAACTCTTTCATCTGCATAGGGAACAGTCGAATCGGTAACTCACGCCCCTCAATAATAATAACACAATTATTGAATACTCTAGTAACAGATTTCTGACTATTAGCAGTATCAACTACTAATTCTTCATCAAGGAACACGGAATTCAAACATGCAGATTGAGCAAATGATGGTGATACAAATGAAAATTTTGCACCAGAATCAAACAACACCTTAGCACGTATAGAATTAAGAAGAAAACTACCTGTTACCACATCTGGGGTTGCTTCTGCCTCGTTCTTTGTCATTTGGAACAATCTACCCCTGGCTCCACTCTGGCCTCCCCTCGGTGCACTAGGCCTTCCACAGTTATTGGGAGTATTTCCTCCCATTGTCAGATGAGGAGCTCTCAATTGTGGACAATTTGGTTGGATGTGGTCAAGTGAATTGCACTGAAAACATCTTTTGGGTGTAGTGCAATCCCTTGACAAATGCCCTATCTCCCCACAACGATAACATCTCTTTGGTTCAAACGGAAAATTTCCCTGATGCACCTGCTGACATTGCGGGCAGGTTCTAACGGGTGGCAGCTGTGGAGCACGGTTATCTGTTTTAGTAAATTTGGGTCTTCAAAAAATGGCTGAAGACCCCTCCCACTTTCTTTTCTCAACAAATTTTTCTTCACCTTGCCGATTCTTATTTCTTTCAGTAACTTCGGCAGCATTGACGGCTAAAGAAAAAGTTTTAGGGTTCATAGCAATCACGAACTCCCGAATAGAAGGTTTCAGACCCCAAATATATCTTTCTACCTTTTGGGATTCGGAAGATACGTAATGTTCAGCAAAACGGGAAAACTCTATAAATTTCTCGGTATAATCCCGTACAGATCTATTCCCTTGCTCCAGTTTCAGAAAATCCTCTTCCATTTGCCTTACTGCTGTCGTAGGACAGAATTGTGTTTTGAATTTATTCATAAATTCCTCCCAAGACATGGTTTGCAGTATATTTGGTTGTGCCGAGGACTTCACATCCCACCAATATAAGGCATTAGATTTGAGCATAGATACTGCAAATCTAACCTTATCTTCTTCAGAGCACCTACTAGTGTTAAATACAGACTCAATCTCTTTTATCCAGCACATTGCTTTGACTGGATCTCTTTCTCCTGAAAAGGTTGGAGGTTTACATGTCAGAAACATCTTTACATCTCCTCCCTGGTTATTGCTGCCTGCTGAATGAGCTGGAGGATAAATTCCAACTCGCACGGTTTCTATTCTAGCTGGTAGTCCCATAATAGATTTCAAAGTTTCCCTTAGTTTCCCCATTTCTTCTGCCAAAACGTCTTTGGTTATAAATTCAGGTTGTTGCCTCTGTTCTTGATGAGCATTCCCAGAAATAGATTCCCCTTGATCAGGGCGAACCTCATCCTGACTCCTCTCAAGAATCTGACTTCTTCCTCGACCTCTACCTCTACCCCTACCCCTTCCACGACCTCTACTTCTCGAAGCATAGGTTGGTGGATTTACAGGAGATTCCTCCCTTTCTTCAGATACAGGACGGACAGTTCTCTCTGACCTTCGTGATCGACAAGACATTTGCAGATATTTAATATTAAATATCACGTATTCATATTCCCAAATATAACATGGTATCCGAGTATAGGTATGTACCTGCAAATTCATAATTACATTGGCCATTTGTAATTCGAATTCACTTTACATACTGCCCTCTTTAACCCATTATATTTTATTCCCAATGATGCTAATAATATCCGGGACTCTTAACATGCAAATGACAGTTTAAGTCTAGGTATCATGCTTTGAATACCTAAATCTCTTAAACTATGACTCTTATACCACTTCTGTAACACCCCTAAACACCACATTTGCATATAACACATATTTCATTACATAGAAATATAATTTACATTATAAGGTCCCACTAGTACAAGGATTCCTATATGTACAAAATCTACATATAAAATTTCCAAAACAAATCCTGCACTATCACATGTAATACAACATGTATCTTCAAAAGAAGATAACAGATTAGGAAAATAATCACATTTTCCCTTTCCCTTTAATATCCCTGGACCACGCTATTCCTGCATTGCATAATTTTAAAAAAGAAAATGAGGGTTAAACCTGAAGGGTCTAGTGAGTATGTCACTTCTTTGCAAATGCATGTGATAAACACCAAAATATAATAAAGTAACTTTGCTCAAAAATATTTGTAATACAATCCAATGATGCAGTTCTCAATGACATGTATAAAAGAATAAACTCACGAACCCCAATTTTATTACTAAAATACATCTACTTAAAKATTCAACATTCTCAATWTAAAACAATATTRTAACCAAAGATTCTTTGAATCATTAGACCATTCTTTTAWAAATATTAAYGGAAAKRTTTAAGGCAATAYTTGCYCTTTATGACAAACCATTTTYCCMTTCTCAATAACATCTACATTAATATTTCTAATAAAAATAATATCTTTAATTCATCAGGTCACAAAGAAATGATGAATCAAAGTTATTAAATCTAATTAGTAATAATAATAAGAGTTATAATAATATCCACATATGACAATACCTCCCTTAATTCAAGTACACCTCTCCTTGATATGTCACCCTTATTCCTCCTACCAAAACAGGGTTACTTATCAGAACAGACAAAAGTCACCACGTTTGAAAGTACCCATTCCTAGTTCCAAGCCAGAACAGACAATAGTCACCACGTCTGGGGAAAGTACCACTTAAAACAAGTTTCATACCAAAACAGACTTACGTCACCATGCTTGGTAGAAACAATTTTACAAAATCCACTTCCATACCAAAACAGACTTACGTCACCACGCTTGGTAGAAAGGTTTCCCAAAATATAGTTTCATACCAAAACAGACTTATGTCACCACGCTTGATAGAAACATTTTCCCAAATAAAATTCCATACCAAAACAGACTTACATCACCACGTTTGGTAGGAACATATCTTTTTATTTAAAAAGATATAAAATACCCTTTTATAAATCCACAATTAAACCCAATAATAAACATTTTTAAATTATATAAATGTCTTAGAATATTAAACACTTAAAATTATCAAATATAAGTTATCCAGACAATTATCAAATATAAGTTATCCAGACAAGTTATCCGGATATACAATCCGGACAACACTTGTTCCTTTTGTCCGACTTACTAATCCGGACAATCCATAGTCGAGTTAAGGCTAAATCATATGACTGTCCGATTTAAAACAATCCGGACAACACATGATCGATTTAAGACTAAACCGCTCAATATGTGATCGGTTTATAACTAATCTGCACGACCCTTAGGCGATTTAAAGCTAAACTGCACAATGCTTGGTCGTATTCATACTTCTCCTTTCAAAACCTTTGTCCGGTTTACATATTTCAAAATTCTCACTAACACCCTAAATCGCACAATACTTAAGCGATTTATGAATAAATCGGATACTTCCTATCCGGTTTAAGAGTAAACCTGACAAGCTTTGTCCGGTTTACTCTTAATCCGGTCACCCCTTGTCCGAATAAAGACCCTTAATTGAATAACTGGTTTCTGCCAATAATAAGCAACATACAATTAAAACCAGTAACAAATTTTATGCAAAAAGGATTTAGAAATCACTCACCTTTAAGAATGAACTCAGATTTTGAAGAAGTAAAAGAATGCAAGTCACGAAGCTTATCCGGACAACCTTTCACTTTAATTTTTCCAAAATTTCTAAATGAAGCAAGAAGCTTCACTAAGAACCCAAAACCCTTTATTTATACTTTCCAAAAATGGAAAGTCAGCTACCAGCCTTACCCACATACATGAATACACAATTTACCCATGCATACATGATTTCATGCACACACATGCATATGCATATTATATAGATATATATATATATATATATATACATAACACACATATATGTACATATATATATTTTATCATATTATGCATATATCCCTATGCATAAAATACACATACTCACATATTAAATTCACGTAAGCATGTATCCATATAAACAATTAATTCATATAACAAATACCTTAGGTAATAACCTGGACCCGGTTATCACAACACATAACCCCATACTATAAACACCGGGTGCAATCACTTACACAATTTGACATATATGAACACCGGGTGCAAGAATGGTGCTTATGTAAAGATTTGGGAACAAATTTTTAACCAACGACTCGGTAAGTTGATATGAACATATATGAACAGTAGGTGAGATCACTAACAGAAACTGGTATTCATATGATGGGGGTCATTAACATGAACGTATACAACTATGAACGTGATGAAGCCACATAGGAAGAGAATATTGTAGAAAATATATGAACACATAACCCCCATCATATGAACACTAGGTCAATCACTTGCACAAAATGACATATATGAACACCAGGTGTAAGCACTTACGCAAGTATAAAAATTTGGTATCAAGCTTCAAAAATGACACTTGTGTTCATATGACACAAAATTTCATTCATGAAGTGTTAAATATTTTCAAATGAGAGTAGTAATATGAACACAATGGTTCATGATTCATAAAAGTCGGTTATATGACCATATGAAAATGGGTCGTGCATGAAATTCCATTTGAACATGTGAATTAGGTACGTATTAATAATTAAAGAAAAAACTATCAACACAATATGAACTATAAAAAAACACAACACATCATAGTGAACATAAGTTCAATTAAAACGAGTACAATAAAATATTAATCCATTACCAAGACMTTCGCTTTGGTTATTTTCTTCACTTCCCGAACTCGAACTCTGATTGTCACCATAAACCATTTTAATCTTCTCATTGTTGTTGAGTTCTTTTCCAATGTGTTTATCCATAATAGCTTGAACGATACCGAATATTTTACAATTGTGTTTCCTCCACGAATCACAAACTCATAAAACAATAAAAATAAAAGATCAATATTAAAATAAAAATATCAATATTAAAAAGGCACATTTTTAGGGATTTTATGATTTTGTAACTCTCAATTAATGATATGGAAGTTACATAAAAAAACAAAATTACTCAACTACTCTTGGTATTAAATTATAAGCTAGATAAAAACCTAATAGAAATAGAGATTGTGATTTGTTGAAATGGTTTGTAAAGTTAACACAAAAACTTTGGTTAACATTTGATCTTACCCCTCTTGCTATATGTATAAGTAAATTACATTTTTTGTCCTTGTGGTTTGGAAATTTTGATTTTAGTCCCCATGGTTTGCAATTTATTTTTATTTTCGTCCTTGAGGCCAAAACCCAACTTGTAAGTATAAAGGACTAAAATAGAAATGAACTTGTTGATCCCAGATCTCTCAATAACACTAATAATCTAGTTATGAATAACCAAATTATAGTGATTTTATGAAGAAAGTTATGAAGACTCAATAATAATAATAAGAATATTCAAGAACAAACTTGAGCTTCAAAGGTTTTACTTTATAAATCTAGGAATGTAAWACAATGCGTAAAAGCCTTATTTTTACAATAGGTCTGAGTACCCATTTATACTAATAAGCTAACAATAAGATAACTATCTAATGCTACTTTCTAGCAAATCTTCTATCTAACAGATAAGGATTATCTTCTATATGGATAAACACTAATAT
>NW_020200669.1:123687-125713 GCF_001531365.2 Cynara cardunculus var. scolymus | reverse complement strand
AAATAACAAACATAGTCTAATCTAGACACATATGTGAAGAACATACACTAATCTAGTAGAAATACATCAAACTCCAAATTTTCATTGGATGATGAAATTTCTTTACAATACTGGAAACAAAATACATCAAGGCAAGATAAGCAAAAGTTTTGACTCATCACTAGCTACCTGAGTATATCTCTTTGAAGCGCAATAGTAGTCTTCGATAAACAATGACCGTTGATATCTCATGTATGAGATGACTCTCCTCTTTCCTTGGCACATGGTTTCTGCCCAGTCTTTCTCTAATGTTTTTCTGAAACCATTCAAGTGTATCTGTTGAATACTTGAAGGCTTCAGTCATTTTGAAGAACTTTTTAACCCTGAACTCATTCTTGTAAACAAGTTCGAGTTCGGGTTTAGTAAGAACTGATGCAGATCGTATCTCCTGCAGACCCTGGAAATCTTCGTTTGGAGGAGCGCAGGATAGTCTCTCGATGCCTAGCCTAAAAGCAATTTCAAAATCTGTTTTGGCTCTGAGCTTTACCAGGGACTCCATTGTTTTTACTATAGCTCGGTTTACCATTCCAAACCTTATGCCATGATCCTGCCTTTGAGCTGTGTAGGCGTATAATTCAATCAAGTCGTACGGGTTGAGATTGATGAGGTCGTTTTCGTTGAACATGCTAACGATCCCACGGGCTCTCTCCACAGTGAACTCGACGTATCTGATAGCTCGGTTGGCAAAAGACTTTATTTTCAAGTCCACAACTCTCCTTATTCCATCATTCGAAAAGATAGCTCGAGGTTCTTGAGTAGTCTGTCTGACGAATCGATGGTGTAGAAGATTCATTGACTCAGGCGATAGGATTGGAGGATTGGTTGACAAACTTTCATCGCGATCTTGATACATGTATTGATGGATATTTTCCATCAAGATTGGTTCCATGGACGGCAATTGAGGACGTCTCCTCATCGACTCCATGTTCTGTATTATTTCATCCACCAGGCCTTGTGGAGGTTGCCTTGAGGAAGAGGGAGTATCCACATGCACCACAGATGGTTGGGTTGAGGGTTGTGTATTGGTTGGGGGTTGTGTATGGGTAGAGGTGATGGTTTCTGGTGGTTGTGGGGTGATGAAGGTTGGGTTGTTGTAGGTTCTGGTTGTGTGGAAAGGATGAAGGGTTGAGTTGTGCGAGGTGTTGGTGAACGTAAAAACCTTATGGAATTTTATGAGGTCCTGTTATGCAAGTTCCGAAGTGGTAAACGTAAAAACCTTATGAAATTTTATGAGGTTCGGTTATAAAAGTTCATTTTCGAGAGATCGGAACTTTTATAAACAACTCATAAAAGTGTAACCATCTTATTGTTAATTTTATCTTAAGCAACACTTGCACCTATGCCCATCATTTAATATTAGAAGTTTATTTCGTTAATTAGCTAGTCGATCTTATTTCGGTCTTTTTATAAACAAAAATCCAACTTTATTTTACATCTCAAAACTCGTGCAAGAAGTTCATGAAAAAATCTCTAAATCTCTATTATATAATATATATATATATATATATATGGGTAAGATCAAATGTTAACCAAAGTTTTTGTGTTAACTTTGTTAACCAATCTTGGTCATTCAATCTTTCAATAAACGGTTGTGATTAATTATGATAAAAACTTATTTTTTTTAAATTTAAAATTGCATAAAGATAAGTGAACAATGTTGAAAAGGGTATTTAGGTAAAAAAAATTATGTAACTCCTATATCATTAATTAATTGGGAGTTACAAAATCAAAATTCTATGATTTTTTTGTTAATTTATTTTTGTTAATATAAGAACCATATTAACACAACTATATATATATATGAACCATTATGTCAAATACGAACAAAAATTTGACATATATATGAACTTGGACTGCATAACATTTATAAACACAATATGAAYATAATAAGAATAACTGTTATACGAAAGAAAATAAATAAAAAAACATGTATGAACACGATATGAACAACTTGTGAACAATAGTTCCTTCATTATAAACACATTCA
>NW_020200669.1:103090-121567 GCF_001531365.2 Cynara cardunculus var. scolymus | reverse complement strand
TTTTTTTTTTTTTTTTGGCGGAGCCGCATGGAAGCAACAAGGGGCATTGGCTCCCCCTAGGATTTTAATTCTTTTTATAAAAACATGCAATTTTAATAGTATTTAGTTGTTTACCCATTTTAGCATTTAGTGGATCCCTCTCTCAAGAATAAGCCTTTTTTTTTCTTACTGGAATTTGAAGAGAAAAAGATTTGGGTGATTCTTTCTCTCTAAGATACAACACAAACTTTTAATTTGTACATACATGTTTTTAATTCTTGTAAAAGTAAAATTTGCTTGACAATTCTAGTGAAGACTTTTATCATCTATTTCTGTTATTATTCTAAAGTTGGTTAATCATGGGGTTTTTTAGGTCCATAACTTAGACATCATAAATAAGTTTCGTAAAATGAGGTTGATAATGAAGACATCATCATATATAAATTATAGAACATAAAAACTCATCGACCTCATTGTTAAATATGTAAAAGTTGGTATTTTGATTCTTATAAAATAGTCAAGTAATTACTATTTTTTTATATATTGAGAGAGAAAGTTTACTTTGCAAACCACGTTATTTGTACAAACCGTATAAACCTTATTTAATCAATCATAATTTTTCATTTTGTTCATTTTTTTTAATTATGAGAGGTTGATTAACCATTTTTGTTGTAGAGGGTGTTAATCATTGATATTATCATCTTTATTATTTTAATTTTAGAGAAATACATGAAACAGTTTCAATAAAATTTCATTAAATATTATATGAAACAATTTCATAATCATGTATGAAACAAATTCTTCAAAAAAAGTATTATATGAAACAATTTCACAAGATTAAACAATTTCATGAAAAAATTTCATAAGATTAAACAATGAAATCAACGTATCAGAGTGGTTTGAACGGTTGGTACAAATTAGATGGTTTGCATTTGATCGCTCCTCTCTCTCTCTCTGTATATATATATATATATATATATATATATATATATATATATATATATATATATAAAAGCTACTTTTATGGCATTTGATGAGATGTTACAGTTTTTGTATAAATTATTTTTATAGTATTTAATGATGTTCATATGTGTTCATAAGAATGCGTTCATAACCATAAGGTATTCATAAGCATGTGCGGATATGTGTTCATAAAAATGTGATCATAACCATAAGACATTCAAAAGATTGTGTTTATAACCATATTGTGTTCATAATTAAGTGTTTATTAAGATTTTTCATAGGTGTTCATATATCATGATCTTTTCCACAAATACCCTTGTTCTAGAATGTTCACCAATGTTTTTTTTTCCTTCAAATTTTCATTTATTACAAATATGTCATGATTTAATCCATAGATTTCAAGGATTAAGGGTTAAGATTGGTTCACATACTTAACATCAATTATTAGGTTAAGAAAAGAATTAGCCCATATATATACACACACAAACACACATACACCAATATTATCACTTTGACGCGATTTTATATTTGTGTTAAGGGTTTTATGATAAAGGTTTTTGTGTTTTGTGGGTACATAAAAAAATCACAATTTAAGAGACTAACAAGATATAATCTAAATTAACTATCTGCATAAAATTGAATCAAATATTTCAAATGGGACAAGAGACAACACAAGTCAGAAAAAATCTTCAATAACCTCACAACCCTATTTTGGTGACTACTGACTAGATATGTGCCGACGTGGGATTCCTGGGAGATTTTTTGAAATCCAGAAAATCACCAACAACCTTATCGTTGTAAGACATTAAAATGTCGCACGACAAAGAATTATCGCTTTGACGTAATTTCATATTTATGGTAAGGGTTTGTGTGATGAAGGTTTTTGTGGTTCATAAAAAAATTATAATTTAGAGACTAACAAGATTTGATGTGATTTAACCATCCGCATAAAATTGAATAAACTATTTTAAATGGGACAAGAGATTACATAAGTTAGAAAAAATGGGTCAATAATCTCACAACCTTATTTTGGTGATTAGACGAGTGTCGGCGTGGGAGATTTTTGAAAATCCAAAAATCACCAATTATCTTATTGTTGACGATTTTATGACAAAATCAGATCTTGTCCCTTTTTTGTGGTCACATTGGTCCCACTTGGTTGAAATGGTACAAATGCTTTTGAAAGATTGTTTTCTTAAACTTGGAAAATTTTGATCATTTAATCACAATCCTTCCCTACACTTAAGGTTGTGTTTTAGGCTTATATTTTTTTATAAGTGTTTATCAATTTACATAGTGTGTTAAATAGAAATTTTATATAAATGTTTGGATTAACTTATGATGGTACCAAAATGTAATAAGTTGATAAGTATTTCTTAATTTTTTTTTCCATCTAAACACTAAAAACATATTACCGGTACCACACAGAAATAAGTTAGAAAAAGTAATTTGTCAAGAACTCCTTGTTACAGGGTTTTTTTCCATCCAAACACTAAAACTCCTTATTATCAGTATTACATCGGAATAAATTAATAAACACTTTAAATAAGCAATCCAAACAGCCCCTAGTCGTTTTGGTCGATATTACATAATTAGATTGATACTGACTGCTCTCTACAAATATTGGTCATCAAATAATAAAAGAAAATTACTTATATACCATTATTTAATTAATTATCTTATTAAATGATCATAATTGACCAAATATCATTATGATGGAGTCGGTTATTGCAACCAGACATATGGAGGCAGAAGACTGGTAGACCAAGCCACATTGTAGGGCTCATCCTCTCAAAAGGATGAGACATTTGAAAAGATAAATGACATGTCTCCCCATGCCACGACACTTGCCCACACAGAGGAATGTGTTTCCTGCACTAGTTATTTCTCTCCAAGCTTGTTCAGAGCAAGTTCTAGGTACACACAATTCTGAGGCTCTCGACCAGTCTCTTAGTCCACTCATAGATGACCTTCCATCCAACTCTGAAGTAGATGTAAGAGCTCATCATGACTGAACGTTTGTAGTATTCTCTTCTGATGAAGAGCTATGAGGATTAGACGGAAATCCTTCCAGATTCAACGTACAAGCATATCTAAATAAAGGTGTCCTTGGAACAAGGACTCACTCTGGCCCATTTGTCACAAAGGCACAGTTCCATGCCTTTACCACCACTATTTAGTGCTCATTGGAAGAGCTAAAACTCATAATGGCCCTTGCAGAGCCATCAACCTCTGCATCTGCCCTAGATGATGTTCGAGCATTTATTATAGCTTTGAAAGATAAGTCATTGACAAATGCTAAACTACTCGAACAACAACTAGAATTAACGGCAAACACCAATGCCACTCTACAAAGGGTGGTGGATTACATTAAGAGGGAGGAGTCAAGGGCCACCATCACGCATGTCTTTGTGGACCAATTTCAAAAGTTCACAGAGGACATGGTTAAGAAAAATGAAATGGCCTTGATTCCAATCGACGCTCCTACAGACTATATCACGAGGACCGACATGGTTGCTCTAGGCGCCAAGTTGCTGTAGAAAGTGTCTGCCTTTAATTCAGACTTTAACTCCACATCCAAGACAACAACTGTAGAGATGCGTAGATCTATGGGTACATTCAAATTCAGAGTGGACGTCGAGATAAACAAAGAAACTCAAGCAGCAACATACATCGTTGAGTTGTTCGATGAAAAAGTAAAGCAGATGCCGCCTACAGAGCTTAAGAAGAAGAAGAAGAGGAGGAGACTGAGGAAGGCAGGATCTCCATGCGTAGAAAGCTCCAAGAGGTGGAGTAGATTTGATGATCAAGAAGACCCAAATGACTCTGGCCCTCAAGACCATAAAAAGGGGAGAGAGTTGATCATCAACACGCTGCTCAAGCTTCCCGGTCTCCTCTATACCTGCTCATAACTCAAATCCAGAGCCTGCCACTTCACCAATACCTCAAGACCAAGATCAACCAGAGCCCGCCTCTGCATCTGTCTTGGTGAAGACATGGGTGTATCCACCTCCCCTCCAAAGTTAATCACCTATTCTCCTTCCTTCCCATCTACATCAACAAATCGTCCTTAGAGCCCTTCATGGAGGAAGCCAGAGAACAATCAGACTCTTCTCTGTTGCAAGTTCAGTCGCCTCTGTGTCTGCATCTATGTCTGTGTTGGTCTCATTAGGGTCTACAAGAGTTTTATAGAAACAATTTGTAGAGGGGGAGGGGGATGAATACAAACACAGGAAACTTTTCAAAATTAAAATATATATTGATAAAGAAGGATCAATACAGATTTTACAAGATTGTATGCGGCATAAGATAAGGTAAAGATAACATATCTAAAACAATCTAAGTTACACACAAATTATCTTAGCAAATAGAAAAGATTTGTTGTTTAAGACTAAGAAGAAAATGAGTTCTTTCTAGGTAAGAACTTTTTAGAATACTTAAAAAGGGATTCTAACTTGTTTCAAGATGAGTGTAAGTGTTCTTAGATGTGTGTGTGTTCTTTCACATATGCACGTAAAGATTAAGGTAAGATATCGGTGCATGGAGATAGCACACATCTATTTATTACCATTGAATTAAATGGACATTTAATGCAATGTAGTAGGGTTTGAACACGCGTCAAGATTTTAGAGAAAAGCTTGTCCTTTGCTACAGTGAATAGTACAAAAGCCTCTTCATTAGCAGACATCCTTTCATGGAGTTGGTGGGTAGTAGAGTCAACTAATCGGCTCCGTACCATACTATACTCTAGAAAGGGCATGGGTTTGTCCTTTGTGTGTGGAAGGACAAGACAAAAACAATCTTGCACAGCAAGCTTCATTTGATCGCTGAATGTTGGAATAACCCTGATGGTCTCTTCAGCATTCGCTGAGGCTTGGGCAGTCTTCACACATATGTTGACCAGGTTGTAATCATTGAATGCCGCTTTAGATCACAAACGCGCTAGTCTCTAATCTTCAGTTTCAATCTTTGAATTTCGCTGAAGGTTCTTTGATGTGAGTTTTGTCTTATTGAAGTATCACTGTTGCTGATGGATTTACAATACATGTCTCAACGATCACTAAACAGACTCAGTGATGATCGCTGGAACTAAAAGAAAGAAACATAATACTTCATAATAGATAAAAGGGACTATCATCAAATCAATGAGAGAGAGGATCAATAATTTGCATCAATCTCTGCTTCAACATTAGCTCCAGTTCCAGAGCAAGTCCAGCCTCTGCACCATGATCAAATCCAACCTCCACAGCTCAACCCACGTCATCCAGAGCCAGTAACATCAGACCTCCAAGTTCTAATCCAACGTACGATAGAGTTCAAGAGATCAAAGATCGAATGAATGTTATGAGAAGGCCTCTTTCCAAAGGCAAAGTGATTGAAGATCTAGTCTCCAACGAGAAGATTTATCAATTTCTCTATAGACATAGGAAGAGGTGCCTTACATAAAGATAACTCTTCATCCCATGGTTCAAGAGAACATCAGACAGAGGTTTCTTTGACAATACACCCTGCCCTAGAGCCAAGTTTACTTCTGCGATGGGATCAGACAGGTTTTGGACGCCAAAAGGACGACCTTTGTTCACAATCAAATAATTTTCCATAAGTACATGGTGGAGAGGTCACAAGGCCAGATAAATGTTTTCACGGATTGTGATCTCATAAATCTAAAACCTTGGGATCTTCTCACTTTGTACTTCCTCACTGACCATAAAAAGGACAAAGGGATCAAGTACGTTGTGGCCAACTCTACGATTAGACAGACGATGAAGGATCTATTGGAATACAGAAGCAAGGTGGATTTCCATATCGCTGTCGAGATGGGTGTAGACCAGCTGTCTGTCTTTGCACCAAATGAAAAACTTGAAGGCATTTAGTACATTCCATTATGGACGATCATAGTCGGTCCAGATCTAGGAGCCATCTTCAGGACCAAGCATAAAGAGAAGATCTTCTTTAGAGCAGATGAAAAATAAAAGTACTCAGATACAACTCCTGTTATGGATTAGAAATAAAGTGATCCAAAAAAGATATGAAGACCCCTCATCAAGAGATGGAGCCTCAAAGCTAATACGCACAATCGATGGTCTATTGGACTTTCGTGAGCTACTTAGAAGGTTCATGAACTTACAACATATGTAGGATCTTATCTTTTGTTATATCTTAACGCTTTCAATTTCAATTTCAATGTCCTTTACAGAGGACCATGTTGGCTTCTTGCTTTCTAGACTAGTGTTTAATTCCAGCAAGTCTTTTATTTACACTTAGGGGGAGATTGTTAGAATATTTATTTGAAAGTATAAGTAGAAAGCCTCTTGCTCTAGTCAAGAGGACTTGGTCAGAAAGCAGCTTGGAACCAAGAGCTCGGATATAGAGCTCGGACACAGAGGGAATGAAGACCGATGATATGTTCGCACAAAGACAAGTACTCGGACACAGAGCTCGATTCCCATACATAAAGCCTCTGGGTCTCCTACTTAGCTCGTCTGCATGAAGGTTCCACGACCTGTCTTACATGTATTCCAATATCCATCCAACACGTATACAGAAACAGTTATTGAAATCAGACACGTGGAGGCAGAAGACTGGTGGACGCGTTGACTTAGCGAAGAAGCCAAATATAAAAGATTCCTTTTCTGGAAACACCTATAAAAGGGTAATTCCTCTAAGGATATCTTTAGCAATTCACAAATCAAGAAGATGTGTTCCTGCCATATTTAGAGAGAATATATTTTGCACCTGTGAGATTTAGCTAGTCGAGAGAATTTCGATACACACATTAACGTATGTTCTTGGTGTTCTTGTGTAATCTCTTCAAGCTAATTGAAATACAGCCTAAGTGACTGCTTCCTTAAAGATTATTATGTCTTTGTCATTTTGTATTAACCATTCTAGTATTATTATTGTTGCTTTTGCTTAACTGTTAGCTCAAGCAGTAATTACTAGTGCATTTGAGGTTCTGGGTTCGTACATTCGTCCCACTAGGACTTCCACACTTGATCATTCACAATAGGAATGTCTATAGGTGTTGTGATAGATTGACAGACAATTTGTGGGGGTAAGTCATATAGACTTGTGTTTCTGTCCAAATGAAAGGCAAAGTTAAGTGCTGCTATAGGCTCAATATGAGATGGACTCTTGGACTTTATGTGCACAAAAGGAATGTGAGGAGAGGACATACATTCCTCTGATTCAACATTGAATACCTCAAAATGAGGGGCCAATGGTGGATGTGCTGCTTGCCCCATAAGTATTATTGAAACACCTCCTTTTTGAGAAGGAAATGTGTGATAGGGTTTTTATCAATATTTGGCATGGGCTCACTGCCTACTTCAATATCTCCCACCAAGAATTGTGGAGATATAGGTGATATGGGTGCCCCGCTTTTTGTGGTTGGTGCACATATTGTCTATAATTAAAATAGACATCGTGTTTGACTTTGTATTAGTTAGTTTGACTTTGACTAGACTTTCTAGTTTGACCCTATATAAAGGATTTGTCTTTGTAAATTTGGAAAATGAGCCTTATTGTAATATTAGTATACGTAATAGTGGTTTGACCAGATTTTGAGTTTTGACTTTTCCTCTCATCTCTCTCATATTGTTCTTAAAGTTCATATCTAGATTCTGAAAGTGAAAGGTATTGATATTATGTTTTTACTTATTCATATATTGTGTTATATATGAAAAGTTGTTTTACCTAAATATTTTGGTGATTTTCACCCTGCAATAACATAAATAGGGTAACTCACTAGACCTTTCGGTCTAACCCTCGTTTTGTGATTTTAAACATGTATTGCAGGAAGTGCAGAAGGTAAGGGAAAAGGGAAAATATAACAAATTCCCTATATGTTTATCTGCATGAAGATTGGCTGATGATTTGTATAGTTTTGGCAGAAGAAACTGAATTAGTACAAGAATTGTATTTTGACTTTTTGGACCATGTATTTTGTACTGGTAGAATCTTGTACTAAGGGACCAATGTGATGTATAAAACATGTATTTCTTATGTATGAAGTATGTGTTACATGCAATGTGAGAAATGGGGTGTTACAGAAAGTGGTATCAGAGCCTGAGTTTAAGGGAATTTAGGTATTCAACAACATGATACCTTGACTTAAATTGTTTTATTGCATGTTAAGGGTCCCGGACATAGTTAGCACCATTGAAAATAAATATGATGAGTTGAAAGAACAGTGTGTAAGGTAAATTTTAATTACATATGGCCAGTGTAATTATGAATTTACAGATATACATTTGAACTTGAATACTTCATTGTATTTGGGAATGTGAATACGTGATTATTAACACTAAAATCTGCAGATGTCTAACCGAACTAGAAGATCTGAAAGAACGGCTCATCTAGAGTCTGAAGAAAGGGAAGAATCACCTGTTAATCTCCCGACTGGCACATCCGGAATTAGAGGTCGGGGAAGATCAAGGGGACGAGACAGAGGAAGAAGTCAATCTCAAGGAAGGGGTTGTACCGAAGTTCATTCTGAACATGAAGAATCCCACTCTAGGAATGTTCAGGAAAGATCGGTGCCACACCCAGAATATATGACCAGGGATACGTTGGCAGAAGAAATGGGGAAGTTACGAGAAACTTTGGAGTACCCGCTAGAGTGGAAACAGAGAGAATAGAAGTTCATCCCTCGCTACCGGTTACTCATAACAAGGAGGGAGATATTAAATTGTTTTTGGCATGCAAGCCACCAACATTTTCTGGAGAAAAGGATCCAGTGAAAGCCATGTGCTGGATCAAAGAGATGGAATCTATTTTTAACACCATGCAGTGTCTGAAAACAGATAAAGTTCGATTTGCTGTTTCTGTATTGAAATCAAATGCTTTGTTCTGGTGGGAAGTTAAATCATTGGCTAGGACGGATGTTTTACAAACATTATCTTGGTCGGAATTTGTGGAACGATTTAAAAATCTGTTTTGTCCTAAAACAGTAGTGAGACAAATGGAAGAATATTTTTTGAAGCTGGAGTAGGGAAATGGAACGGTTTGGGAGTATACTGAAAAATTTATTGAATACTCTTGATTTGCCGAACACTATGTTTCAACAGAATCCAGAAAAATAGAAAGGTACATTTGGGGTTTGAAACCCTCAATCAAAGAGTTTGTTATTGCTATGAACCCCAATACCTTTTCATTGACGGTAGATGCGGCCGAAGTGACAGAGCGAAATAAGAATTGCTGTCTGATGGAAAAGTTGTAGAGAAAAGAAAGTGGGAGGGGCCAGGGCCGAAAACTGTGAGATATGATAATAGAACTAATCAGAAGGTCGGTGAGAAAGTTTGCACACAATGCCGACAGGTTCATCAGKGTGAGTGTAAGATGGATCCAAGGAAGTGTTATAAGTGTGGTGAAGCAGGCCATTTGTCCAGAAGTTGCCCAACTAACCGAAAGTGTTTTAACTGCAATTCTCCGGATCATATTCGACCAAATTGTCTGCTGTTAAGAACTCCGCAGTTAACAATGGGGAGTAATGCGTCGGGTACTCGGGGAAGACCTACTGTGAATAGAGGAAAGCAAGGAGGGGCATGGGGACGATCCTTCCAAATGATGAAGAATGAGGCAGAGGCGTCACCAGATGTAGTAACAGGTACTTTTCTACTGAATTCTATACATGCTAAAGTGTTATTTGACTTTGCTGCAAACTTTTCATTTGTATCACCACTGTTTGCTCAAACTACAAGTTTGAATTCTGTGTTACTTGATGATGAATTAGCAGTTGATACTGCTAATAGTCAGGAAATTGTTACTAGTGTGTTCAATAACTGTATTATTATTATTGAGGGCTGTGAACTACCGATTCGGTTATTTCCTATGCCGATAAAAGAATTTGATGCAGTGGTGGGTATAGACTGGTTGGCAAGGTATCAGGTTAGTACTATTTACAATTAGAAAATGATCAGAATTAATCTGCCAGACCAAGGAACAGTTGTTATTTATGGTGATCGTCAGAATCACCATACTAGTATTTTGACTGTAATGAAAGCTCAGAAAAGTATTCGGAAGAAATGTCAGGGATGTTTGGCATACGTAATTGATGTAAAGAAAGAGAAAGGAAAGCAAGAATTAATCCCGATTGTTAATGAATATTCGGAAGTCTTTCCAGAGGACTTGTCTGGATTACCAATAGACCTGAATTCCGAATTGATCTTATACCAGGGGCTGCACCAGTAGCAAAGGCACTTTACCGGTTAGCTCCATCTGAAATGAAAGAGTTGGTCGCACAATTGAAAGATCTGACTGATAAAGGATTCATTAGACCTAACACTTCACCTTGGGGTGCTCCGGTCTTATTTGTCAAGAAGAAAGATGGATCTATGCGAATGTGTATGGACTATCGTGAACTGAACAAGTTGACAATCAAGAACAAATATCCTTTGCCAAGAATTGATAATTTGTTTGATCAGCTGGTGGGAGCAAGTTATTTCTCCAAGATTGATTTAAGATCAGGGTATCATCAGCTCAAAGTCAGGGAGGAAGACGTTGCTACAACATCATTCAGAACTAGGTACGGGCATCACAAATTCTTAGTTATGCCATTCGGCTTAACTAATGTGCCCGCAGCCTTTATGGATTTGATGAATAGGTATGTAAGGAATATCTTGATAAATTCGTTATTGTATTTATCGATGATATTCTTATATACTCTAAGACTAAAGAAGAACATGCAGAACATCTTCACCTGATATTGGAACTGTTGAAGAAAGAAAAGCTATATGCAAAATTATCCAAGTGTGAGTTTTGGTTAAGGGAAGTACAATTTCTGGATCATGTTATATCCGAAGCCGGAGTAAAAGTGGATCCAGCAAAGATAGAAGCAGTTGGAAGATGGGAAGCTCCGAAAAATCCTTCTGAAGTTCGAAGCTTTTTGGGACTAGCAGGCTATTATCGTAAGTTCATCCAGGACTTTTCTAAAATAGTCGTGCCATTGACCAAATTAACTCGAAAGAACATTAAATTTCAGTGGGAAAGATAACAACAAGAGGCTTTTCAATTATTAAAAGATCATCTTTGCAGTGCACCAATATTGACCTTACCGGATGTATCTGAAGATTTTGTGGTATACAGTGATGCTTCAAAGTTGGGGTTGGGATGTGTTTTGATGCAAAGAGGAAAGGTAATTTCTTATGCATCAAGACAATTGAAAGATCATGAGAAACAGTATCCAACCCATGATATGGAATTAGCTGCAGTGGTGTTTGCTCTGAAGATCTAGAGACATTATCTTCTGGGAACAAAGTGTCAGATTTATACTGATCACAAAAGTTTGCAACATTTGTTCAGCCAGAAAGATTTGAATATGCGACAACGTCGATGATTGAATTGGTAAATGACTATGACTGTGAAATCTTCTACCATCCGGGAAAAGCCAACGTGGTAGCTGACGCTCTAAGCAGGAAAGAAAAGAGCGGAACCATTAAAGCTGTAGCAATGGGAATGAACTTGATCCCTGACATTCGTAAAGAAATTCAAAAATGTCAACAAGAAGCTATGAAAGAAGAATTTATTAAAACAGAAAGGTTGGGTAAGATGATTTCAACCTTGGAATCGAATGACGAAGGACTAATGTGCTTTTAAGGACGAGTCTGGATACCATGTTTTGGAGATATCCGGAACACTATATTAAATGAAAGCCATAAGTCCCGATACTCTATTCATCCAGGTACTAATAAGATGTACCGAGATTTAAAATCTTTTTATTGGTGGCCCGGATTGAAGAGAGACATAGCCAAATATGTGGAACAGTGTCTAACGTGTCTACAAGTTAATATTGAACATCAAAAGCCGTATGGAAGCCTTCAATCTTTGGAATACCTGTATGGAAATGGGATCACATTACAATGGATTTCGTCATGAAGTTGCCTCGAACTCCAAAGGGGTATGACGTGATTTGGGTAATTGTTGATCGTCTGTCTAAATCTGCGCATTTTCTGCCAATAAGAGAGAAGTACTCTTTAGAAAAGCTAGCTCAGATTTATATCAAAGAAATTGTAACCAGGCACGGTGTTCCATTATCTATTATCTTTGATAGAGATAGTCAGTTTACTTCAAAGTTCTGGGAAGGGTTGGAGAAAGCTTTGGGGTCTGAAATCCGACTAAGCACAGCTTATCATCCGCAAACTGACGGGCAGAGTGAAAGAACTATCCAGACTCTCGAAGACATGTTGAGAAGTTGTATTATTGACTTCGGGGGGTCGTGAGAACATCATTTGCCGTTGATAGAGTTTGCATATAATAACAGTTACCATTCCAGCATCCAAGCGGCACCATATGAAGTATTGTATGGACGTAAATGCCGAACGCCGTTGTGTTGGAACGAGGTAGGTGAAAGACAGTTGACGGGTCCTGAGATTATTCAAGAAACTTCTGAGAAGATTGAACATATCCGTGAAAGAATTAGAACAGCACAAGATTGCCAGAAAAGTGTAACGCCCCATTCCACATAACTCATGTAACACATACTTCATACGGAAGAATTACATGTTTATTTAACACTCAGGTCCCTTAGTACAAGAATTTACCATACAGAATACATGTCCCAAAAATTCAAAATACATTTCTTTACTAATCATCGTTCATCAATCAAAACTATACATCATAGTCAAATCTTCATGCAGATAAGCATATAAGGAAATTATTATATTTTTCCCTTCCCTTTACCTTCAGCACTTCCTGCAATACATAATTAAAATCACAAAACGAGGGTTAGACCGAAAGGTCTAGTGAGTTACCCTATTTATGTTATTGCAGGGTGAAAATTACCAAAACTTTGTACAAAATAACCTTTTCATATATATAACAAATATATGAACAAATAGGAACATATTACCAGTACCTTTCCACTTTTCAAGCCAAGCATTCAACTATTCAAATAATCATACTTCAAACCTTTATAGGTTTGAATCTACCAGGTTTCATGTAATGCCACTTTTTAAACCTTTTCTATTCAAACAAAGTTTATTCAAAGTTTCAAGCCAAACCTGTTATTTTCACCTTAATAACATCAGACTATGATTTCCAATAAGAACCTTGATCCTAAATCTTTAAATCATAAAGAAATAAAGATTCCAGACCACGGTAATCTTAAGGGATATAATATAAAGAGGTATATCATACCACACATATACAAATGCCACTCTTATATCCAAATGTACACCTCTCCTTGATATGTCACCCTTATTTCCTCATCAAATCATTTCACAAAAACAATTCCAAATAGACCGCAATCAATGGGATTATTATCAGTTTAAAATTATCTTTATTAAAATTCCCATTTTATGATAAAATAACAATTTTTATCAACTATAGACAAGGCATAATACAAATCCGGTGAACATAGGCTTGGCCGGACTTCATCTCTGGTCAAGTCTTGACCGGTTTATCAAATCCGGACAACACATCGACCAAGACTTGTCCGATTTAACAATTGGTTTAAAATCACAAAACCTTGTCCGGATAACAAATCCGGACAACACTATTCACCATCATTCGATTTAACTAAACCGGTCACCATTTAGTCATATTCCTACTTCTCCGTTTAAAATATTTAACATAAACTCAATATTCATAAACTGCTCAATTATTGTTCGGTTTAAGACTAAACCGCTCGACTCTTGACCGGTTTAAGTTCATCCAAAAAACTTCACCAAGCGATTTATCTATAATCCGCTCAAGTCTTATCCGATTTAGGGCTTAAATCGCCCAACCCTTGTCCGATTTAAGACTTAAACCGCTTGACTCTTAACCGGTTTAAGTCTAATCCGGACAACATTTCAGTGGTTATTTTTCAAATTCGATGAAAAGCTATACAATCAATTATACGACTATAAAGAGTTTAAAAGCAGTTTAAACCACTCACCTTAAAATTCTTTTGAAATCAGACTTCTTTGCAAAGCAAAAATGAGGAATCCGGACAACCTTTCTCTCCCTTAAATCGTTTCAACTTTAGAAAATAGCAAGCAAGGTGAAAATGGAGGCCAAGACCGTCCTTTTATACCTTTCCCTTTTTGGAAGGTCGGCTGACTACAGTCTTCTTCACAAGCTTGTATTCACACTAACAAAACCCATGCATACACATTCATTCCTTTCAATACCCATTTCATGCATGCATGTAATATCATATACATATACACATGCACACTTATGCATATATATATATATATATATTTCACATACTTGCATGATTAAATATAACAATTTATCATGCTGTCAGGTAAACACATAACAAATAATCACATATTATTTACCTCAGGTGATAATCAAGATCCAGTTATCACAAAAAGTTATGCTGATAATCGTCGAAAGCCGATTGAATTTTATGTAGGTGATTTTGTGATGCTGAAAGTTTCACCGTGGAAGGGTGTCATCAGATTTGGAAAGAAGGGTAAGCCCAGTCCGAGGTATGTTGGGCCGTTCAGAATATGTAAGCGAATTGGGCTAGTGGCATATCAGTCAGAGCTACCAGAAGAATCAAGTCTGATTCACAACATTTTCCATGTATCAAATTTGTGGAAATGTTTAATTGATCCAAGTCTAGCTGTACCACTTCCAGAGATTAAACTGGACAGTAAGCTGAACTTTGTGGAAACACCGGAAGCTGTAATTGACCGAAAGATCAGAGTGTTGAGAAACAAAGAGATCAGTTTGGTTAAGGTTCAGTGGGAGTTTCACAAAGGACCAAAAGCGACTTGGGAATTAGAGTCGAAAATGAGATCAGAATACCCATGGCTTTTTGATTAAAATAAATTCCGGGACGAAATTCTCTTAAGGGGTGGATAATGTGATAACTGGATCCTGGTTATCACCCGAGGTAATTAATATATGATTATTTGTTAAATAATTATGTGACAGCATGATAAATTGTCATATTTGATTATGCTAGTGTGAAAATCTTATGCATAAGGAATTATATGCATAATGTGAAAGGCATATTATATATATATGTATATATATATGTATGCATGCATGTGATTATGTAAAAGAGAAATATATGCTTAATGTGGGCATGGAGTTTTTGTGCATGCATGTGGGAAAGGGGGAGGAGGCTGTAATAGCCGACTTTCCTGAAAAGGAAAGTTTAAAAGGAGGGGTTAAGTCCCTTTGCATTCTTCTTGCCATTTTTGAACCTCAAGTGATCATTTTAAGTGAAGAAGAGTTGATCGGATTGTTTTGATTGGAATTCAAGTCGATTTTCAGAGCATGGTTTTCAAAGGAAATTGCATAAGGTGAGTGGTTTAATTGCTTTTAAATTCTTCATAGTTGCATAAATTGATTGTGCAAACTTTTCAATTCGATTTGAAATTTAAACATAGGGGTGTTGTCCGGATTAGACTTAAACCGGTCAAGAGTCAAGCGGTTTAGTCTGGAACCGGACAAGGGTTGGGTGATTTATTCCATAAACCGGACAAGGTATGGGCGAGTTATAGATAAACCGCCTGGTGAATGTTATTCGGATTAGACTTAAACCGGCCAAGAGTCAAGCGGTTTAGTCTTAAACCGGACAAATGTTGAACGATTTATGAATACTGAGATTATGTTAAATATTTTTAACAGAGAAGTAGGAATACGACTAAGTGGTGACCGGTTTAGTTAAATCGGATGATGGTGAATAGGGTTGTCCGGATTTGTTATCCGGACAAAGTTGTGTTTTGAGTCAAGTGTTAAATAAGACAATTTGTGGAAGTGTTGTCCGAATATGTTATCCGGACAACGTAGTCCAAGGTTGACCAAACTATGTTTGACTTATGGAACAAATAATGAGAATTTTTAACAAAATGAATTTGAACTGATAATAATTCCATTGACTGCGGTCTATTCTAAATGGAATTATTTCATGAAATATTTTGATGAGGAAATAAGGGTGGTATATCAAGGAGAGGTGTAGCATGGGATAAGGGTGGCATATCAAGGAGAGGTGTACCATGGGATAAGGGTGACATATCAAGGATAGGTGTACTTTTGGATATAAGTGTGGCATCTGTATGTGTGTGTTTCGTAATATAACTCTTACTATTATATCCCTTAAAGATTACCGTGGTCTGGAATCTTTATTTTTTTGTGATTTAAAGATTTAAGATCAAGGTTCTTAATGGAAATTATAGTCTGGATGTTATAGAAGAGGATATAACAGGTTTGGCCTGAAACTTTGATTAAACCTCATATGATTCAAAAGGTTTAAAAGTGGCATTCTGATAATTGATTAGTGTAAACCTGTTTTGTTTTTGATATATTGTTTGCAAGCAGAGACTGTTGACTTGAAAAGTGAAATGTATTGATATTATGTTTTTACTTATTCATATATTGTGTTATATATGGAAAGTTGTTTTACCTAAATATTTTGGTGATTTTCACCCTGCAATTACATAAATAGGGTAACTCACTAGACCTTTTGGTCTAACCCTCGTTTTGTGATTTTAAACATGTGTTGCAGGAAGTGTATAAGGTAAGGGAAAAAGGGAAAATATAATAAAATCCCTGTATGTTTATCTACATGAAGATTGGCTGATGATTTGTATAGTTTTGGCAGAAGAAGTTGAATTAGTACAAGAATTGTATTTTGAAGTTTTGGACCATGTATTTTGTATCGGTAGATTCTCGTACTAAGGGACCAATATGGTGTATAAAACATGTATTTCTTATGTATGAAGTATGTGTTACATGCAATGTGAGAAATGGGGTGTTACAAAAATCTTTCAAAATTTTGTCTTTGTGTGTTAAAATAGTGATCAGTGTGTATGTTTTTACATTGTGAATCTTTGTTATTCACAAGATTTTATGTTTTGATCACTTATTTTGAAGATTTGATCAAATTTGTGATTTTAATTTTTTTTTTTGTGTTCTTGAAATTTTTCTTAAAAAGCATAGTATGATCCATTTTTTCATGAAGATTTGAAGTCTTTGGTGTTTGTTCATTGGATTCATTGTGTAACTCATTCTTTTGTTAACCGGATCATCTAAATCGCTTGGTTTGTTTGGTCATCTAAATCGCTTAGCATTGCTTGGTTTACCATAAATCACTCAAGTGTTTAAGACTTGGCCAGAATCTCAAGTAAGTAACTGGATTTGCCTAAGTTGTTCAAGTGAATTGATCGGGTTTCTTTTTCATCGCTTGTAGCTCTAGCCGGTTTAATACTTAACCGTTTTCTGCAACAAAGTGATCAGACTTGCCATAAATCGCTTGATACAGTGATCGGACTTGGCATAAATCGCTTGATATAGTGATCGGACTTGGCCCAAATCGCTTGACTATATGACCATATTTGATTAAATAGATTGGCATTGTGATCAGATTTGTTTAAATCGCCTGGCTCATCATCTGGGTTTGGTAGAAATCGAGTGTATTTTAGTTGGTTTAGGACTTAGTCGTTCTTGTAACAAGTTAATCGGATTCCTATTCATCGCTCGAAGTCTCAGCCGATTTAGGACTTAGCTAATATCACAAGGTGACTGATAAGTGTTAATTTATTAACCTTATTACATCATTTTCTTAACCATTTTCCTTAGTTTTATTTGCCCATTAGTGTCTTAATTAAGTCTTTTTATGTCTTTTTCATATATTAGTAGTAATATAGTATATCTAATGTTAATCCCCTGTTTATGCAGGTTTTTGATGATTTTTGGGCCCGATCCTGCAGCAGTCCTATAGGACCAGGAGTGGCATGGTCCTATAGCACCTGTCCGAGAGCTGAAATTCTGCCTGGGCCGTGAAGTAGTGGATTGATCCATGGAAGATGCGTGGTCAACGACCTTAGGCCCGGTCAAAGCCCAGTTTTGAAAAGACTTTTGTGTTATTAGTTGGCTCCCACTAAGTGAACTTCCTTAGCCTATAAATAGAAGGCTTAAGGCATATGTTTATTCACCAATTTACCAATTCACCAACTTACACACTTTCTTATGCTTTTGATGCTTCCTTCCAATTAATCTTTGTGTTGAATATTCTCTAGATTATTGCTTTTGGTTTCAAGCTTTAGGTTTCTTTGTTTCCAAATCAAGAACCGATTTTTGTAGTGAAGTTGTGATTACACTGTCAAGTTTTAATTCAAGTACTCGTATTTAATCTTCATCTCATTTATGTTTTTATTTCCAAAGTTACGTTGCGTTTTCTTACTTTTGTTACGAGTTACGAATTAGTCGATCATTGTTGCTTTACATCGGATCTCATCCTTTGTGGCTCACGACTAATTTACGTAGACTAAATAATCTGTTTTTACKAGTTTGTAAGSAACCTTTTCGGTCTTTGTAACGAAACTTGTTTTGCAAGTTTTGTTACTTGAYTTGCAAGTTTTCTTCAAAGTCAACTTCTATTTCCAAGGTTTTCATTAGTCAATTCTCATCCCATCAAGTACTTTTCTTTCATCATTACTAGATTAATATTAATTAATATTATTTAGTTATTAATAATTTATATTTCAGTCTTTATATTTCAGTCGTTTACATTTCAGTCTTTATATTTCAGTCTTTACATTTCAGTCTTTACATTTCAGTCTTTATATTTCAGTCTTTATATTTCAGTCTTTA
>NW_020200669.1:100052-102511 GCF_001531365.2 Cynara cardunculus var. scolymus | reverse complement strand
ATATAAAATCATTTATTGATTTTAGATAATTGTGACAGGAATGCTATGTCACCTTTTTGCTGAATCATTTGTTTAATGTCTTAATCAACTGTTGCACCATGTGCTTCTTCTTAAAACTGATATTTTCCTTAGTTGTTAACCAAACCTCCCATTTTTAGATAAATCAAATCCCTCGTTTTGCCATCTGAAATTAATTTTTATAAACTGGACTTTTGAAATAACTTTACAAGCTATCTCTGTGGGAACGATATCTGGTACTTTACCATTATTACTTGTTACGAGACGACAGTAGTTCAAGGTGTATACTTGCGCCGAGTTCTATTTTTGTGTTGAAATCTAATGTTGAATAAACCGACGAGCAAAGTTTTTGGCGCCGCTGCCGGGGATAGTACGCTAAAGTTTTTCTTTTTAAAAGTAAAGTTTATAAAGGTTAGTTTTTCTACCATCTTTGTGTGAACGCATCGTGCATGCCAAGGCTGTCGCACGGTGAATTTTTTCCACTTGATCCCGATATTGAGCAAACTTTCAGACAATGAAGAAGAGTGCAAAGAGCTCTTCGAGCTTTAAACTCTGAAACGATGGCTGCAAATGTGATTATTGATGGAGAAGGTATAATTAGAAATGAACCAAATATTCCATATGATGATGAGGCTCAAAACATCTTTCGTCTTGCAAATGCAAAAAATGGTGGCATTATGGCGTACGCTATTCCTAACTTAACTCAACTGCACACATGAATACGTAAGTCTACCATTGGTGCCACCCATTTTTCACTTGAACCACTGATGTTTCAAATGCTTCAAGCAAACGGCCAGTATGTTGGTTTATCTTATGAAGATCCTCATTCTCATTTGTGTTCTTTCATGGAAATCACAGACTCTTTTCTCATCCCGGATGTTTCAGATGATGCTCTGAGACTAAAACTTTTTCCATTTTGACTAAGGGATCGAGCAAGAGCATGGTACAATTCTTTGCAACCAGACTCTGTGACTACATGGAATGAAATGGCAGAAAAGTTTTTGAAAAAGTATTTTCCACCCACGAGGAATGCCAAATCCAGGAATGAAATTTGTACTTTCAGACAACTGGATGATGAAGCAGTTCCTGATGCATGGGAAAGGTATAAAGAGCTGCTGAGAAAATGCCCTCACCATGACATTCCGTACCGTATACAGCTAGAGACATTTTACAACGGTTTAAATATCGTTGCTAGACAAATGTTCGATGCTACTGCAGGCGGAGCTTTCACAGCCTGTACCTATAATGAAGGTTTTGACATACTTGAAAAGATTTCTAATAATAACGGACAATGGTCTGACCCACGTGCAATGCCACTGAAGAAAACAGCCGGAATAAATGAGGTAGATGCTGTCTCGGCATTAACAGCTCAGATCACTAAGCTAATTTCAAATTTAACATCTAGCCCACATGTGCAATCTGATGCTAAGACCTTTAATTCCAATGTTCAATCAGTATAATGCGTGTACTGTTGTGAAGGTCACTCTTTTGAGCATTGTCCTGGACATCCTGAGCATGTAAATTATGTCAACAAGACTGGACCATTTTCACAGACTTATAATCCGGGATGGCGAAATCATCCAAATTTTCGTGGCATAGTCCAGCTCTTAATCCGTCAATGCAAAAGCCTCAAGGACAGTCCAATTTTCAACCGCAAGGACAATCCAATTTTCAACCACATGGACAGTCCAATTTTCAACAAGGCCAATCTAATTTTCACTCGTAAGCGCAACAAGGCAATCATAATAATCAAAATGCTAATTTTCAGAATCATCAGTCTTCTTTCCAAAGCAAGCCCAAACAGCAAGCTGAGTCATCTACTTCTTTGGAWGCAATGATGAAGGGTTTTATAACCCAAACTCAAGCTTCAATTAAAAATCTCGAAACTCAAATGGGACAAATGGCTTTGGAAATTAGAAAAAGACCAGTAGGTTCTCTACCCAGTGATACAGAGATACCTCAGAGAGAAGGAAAAGAGCATGTTAAGGTTGTTACGTTAAGGAGTGGCAAGAGTTATTTCGAAAACACCCAAAAAGAACAAAAAGAACCAACCAAAGCAGAGATTGAAAAGAAAAGTGTAGAACAAGATTATGTTACCTCTGTACCAGATTCTGTGACTACCATTCCTGTGAGTACAACTGAGCCGCAACCCATAGTCAGGCCCATAGATAATATGGCCATTCCAGAAAGATCAGATTTTCCACTGTTATTTCCTGATGAACCCAAGACAACCCAGACTCCCAAAGAGAGTGTTGTAGTGGAGGTGTCACAATCTGGTGACAGTCCCGCAATAAAAGACCAGACCAGTTCTTTAATCCCTATTAGGACTGAATCAGAACCAATTGTGAGACCATTTTTGAAACCGATTCCAGCACCAATTCTTCAAAAGACTACATCTCCTATTCCAGTCACTCCTTATATTCCTTATCCTCAAAGATTAA
>NW_020200669.1:97393-98958 GCF_001531365.2 Cynara cardunculus var. scolymus | reverse complement strand
ATGACAAAAGTTTCACCTCCGTTGAGCCTCAAAKAAGACTCAATCCTGTTATGAAGGAGGTTGTCAAAAAGGAGATTTTAAAATGGCTTGACGCTGGCATAATTTATACTATTGCTAGTAGTACCTGTGTCAGTCCTGTGCAATGTGTACCTAGAAAGGGAGGAGTCACTGTTGTACCAAATGAAAAAAATGAACTTATACCTACTAGAACAATAACTAGTTGGAGGGTATGTATGGACTATAGAAGGCTTAATAAAGCCACTCAAAAAGACCATTTTCCATTACCCTTCATAGACCAAATGTTAGATAGACTAGCAGGGAAAGAGTTTTATTGTTTCTTAGATGGCTACTCCAGTTACAATCAGATTGCCATAGCACCGGATGATCAGGAAAAGACTACCTTCACATGTCCATATGGAACTTTTGCTTTTAGAATAATGCCTTTTGGACTTTGTAATGCACCTGCCACTTTCCAAAGGTGTATGATGTCTATTTTCTCAGATATGYTAGAACACTCCATGGAAATTTTCATGGATGATTTTTCAGTTTATGGGACATCATATGACCTGTGTTTGCAAAACCTTGAAAAAAGTTTTAAAAGATGTGAAGAAACAGATTTGGTTTTGAACTGGGAAAAATGTCATTTTATGGTAAAAGAAGGCATAGTGTTAGGGAATTTAATTTCCAAAAGAGGCATTGAAGTTGATAAAGCAAAGTTAGAGGTAATTGAGAAGTTGCCTGAACCAACAACTGTAAAAGGGATCAGAAGTTTTTTAGGACATGCAGGTTTCTATAGGAGGTTCATTAAAGATTTTTCAAAAATATCAAAACCTCTTTGTTTATTATTACAGCATGACCATGTTTTCAATTTTAATGAAGATTGAAGAAAAACTTTCAATATTTTAAAAGAGGCATTGGTCACTGCTCCTGTGGTAATAACACCTGATTGGTCCAAACCCTTTGAAATAATGACTGATGCTAGTGACTGGGCAGTTGGTGCAGTGTTGGGTCAAAAGAAAGAAAAGATTTTTCATCCTGTTTATTATGCAAGCAAAACTCTTAATGATGCTCAAATCAATTACACCGCTACTGAAAAGGAATTATTAGTTGTGGTATTTGATTTTGAAAAATTCAGATCATACTTGATGGGAACCAAAGTAATTGTTCATACAGATCATGCTGCCATCAAGTACCTTATTTCTAAAAAAGATGCAAAGCCAAGGTTGATAAGGTGGGTCTTGCTTTTGCAAGAGTTTGATTTGGAAATCATTGATAGAAAAGGGGTGGATAATCAAGTGGCCGACCATCTGTCAAGATTGGAAAAACAAGACAAACCAGTGCAAAGTAGTGACATCTATGAAGTATTTCCAGATGAAAGAATTTTGGCTCTTAATCATACTACAGTGCCTTGGTTTGCTGATCTTGTTAATTACTTAGCTTGTAGGATTATTCCCAAGGAATTTAATAAGTATCAAAGAAAGAAGCTCATCTATGATTCAAAGAAATATTTATGGGATGACCCTTTCTTGTTTAAAATTTGTGCAGATCAGGTGATTAGAAGATGC
>NW_020200669.1:80456-96148 GCF_001531365.2 Cynara cardunculus var. scolymus | reverse complement strand
AATAATTATCTATTTTACTATATATATATATATATATATATATGTATATATAGCTATAAGTTGTTATTCTCATTTTATTTTTCTTTTTCATTTTTTTTAGCTTTAAAATTTTATTTTGTTCCTTCTCATTCTATCTATTTATCTCATAATATGTAAGATATTAAGAGGTGTGGTTCTTGTTTTAATTGTTTTTCGGCCAGCCGGCCCAATCCCTTCATAAACCTAGCTCGGCTAAAACATTTTGATGGCCATGACATTTCTTGTTTCTTAACAGGCCGCGAAGAAGGAAGCCCAAGTGAAGACCGCGTCTGGAAAGCCCAGGATGGAAGATTTACCTGGTACACCCCAAATCAACAACCCACGCGAAGGAAGCCCAAAATTCGAAGCCTGTTGGTACGGCATGTCAAGGATCCCGCGCATTCGTACCAGACCACAACCGGTGACTGTTCTTTCGTCTCCAAACTCTCAACTCACCAGCACCATCATCGTACTCTCTTATCCATCATACCAAGAACAGTCAGCCATAGCTCATCAAATAAGCATTTTCGAGAAGGAAAAGACTTCATGTGAACTGGCATTGCTAAGCAAGGTACCATTTCTGACTAATCTTCATCATAGCCTGATTACTGTCAATCATCCGGGGAAAGTTTTGAAGTTTTCGAAGCCACAATCTTGGACACTAAGTTTAGAGGCTTTAAAAACCCCATAATCACTGTTCATACACTACTCGGGTTCTTTGTAAGCCACTGTTCACAACCGTTATTCTTCTTTGCTCCAAGAACCATTAACCATTCCTCTGTTCCATCCATATGGCCATTATAAAAACTAGAGCAAGACGAAGGGAATGAGAATCTGATTCTATGCCCCCTATGATCAACAATGGTCAGTCCAGTGAAAGTGAGGAGGAACCCATTGATGCCATTCCCTTGAGGCAGGTTCCTTTTTCAAAAACTAGACCTCAACCATCCACTCAAACTCAAACTCAAGCTACTGTAATTGTGAAGTCTAAGCCACAACCTCCTCCACAATACCAAATTGTCCCTAAAATGACCAGAAGCAAAGCAAAGGGTCTGACCAATTTCAAGCCAGTGAAGCAAAAGAAGGGCATTATGATCAATTTATCAGATGATAGTGATTCACCATCAAGGATGCATGGTGTTCAGGGTAGCACAAGCAGACCAACACAAGAGGACTCAACCTCTTTGAATACATTGACAGATGCAGCAACTCAGATGAACTCTCAGAGCATACCTTCAAGCATAACAGAGAGGCTCTAAACAAGTTTAAAAATTTCTAGACCCTTAACTATGGATCTATTGTCTAGCTTTCCTGTTTATCCTCAAGCCAGCATTGGCTTTATGTTGAGAAAGACTGTAGATGAGGCCATGGCAGCCTCTAATGAAGTTTTGGGGCTAAGGACAACAACTTGTGCCCCTGCTATAGCCATGATCCGAACTCAGCCTTCTATGGCTGCCCAAGCACCTAAAAAGGGAAATTCATCCCTTAAAAATTCTGTTAGTGCTGCTCTGGCAGCCATGGACAGGATGATTAGGAGGGAACCAGAGTGTAATCCAGCCCCTGCCCAACTACCTGTTACCACCACCCATACTCCCACCTTCACTAGAGACATACCCATTGAGTTCAATTTCATGAACTCACCACATTTTACATCTATATATGTTTCATCTACCACTGTAGAACCCACCATATTTGACCATCCAACCACTACCCAAACAGTTTCTAAAACTTCCCCTGTTGAAACAGTCACCACCAGCCCAATACCTTCACCAATCCAGCCCACAACCACACTATCCACACCCTCTGAACCAGTTATCCCTTTGCCACCTACTATATCCATCCAAGAACTAGACTTTGTCTTAGGTCTATCACCCACTAATCCCAGCCTTACACCCTTTGAACATAATGAGGACCCTTCTGACCCACAAAACACCCTTGTCACTCTAACACCACCACCCTCACCCCATTCCACTCAACCATTCATACCTCATCCAAACCAACCCACTAGCCCTATACACTCTAGGACTCATGACTACTATGAGGGTGCACATTTTGCTCATCATAGCCCTGAGCATAGCAGCCCACATGGTGAGCAAGAAAGAGAAGAGGTTGATACTGGGCTAGCTTAAGAAAGAAAGTGGCAAGGAAGAAGAGAATGGGCATAGTTGAAACAAGAAGTTCAAAGAGGAGGAAAGAGGACAGTGAGAGATCAGATGCTGAGGAAAGGGCATCTAGAAGAAGAAAGAGGCCAGATCAACAATTTGAGGAAGGGCCAGGTATCTTTTTGAAACCCAAGAACTTGTTTAGCACACCCTTAGCAAGGAAAACTTACTTGCAATTTTCTGAGAAAGTAGGGGTGGTGCAAAAGGGTTTTTCACAACAACTATTGTTGGCCAATCCTTCCATCAAGGCCACAATAGATTCCTTGGGTTGGGAGATTCTATGTGACACACCTAACCAATACAATCTTAGTTGGGTTAGGGAGTTTTACACTGAGGTAGCAGTCACTGATGGGGTAGACTTAAGAGTGAGAAAGACCCCTGTTTCATACTCACCCAATGCCATAAATGACCTACTAGAGCTCATACCACCTTCATACTCTGAGCTAGATAGGTTGACTGCTGGGTGTTATAATGAGGAGTTTGATTTGATCTTAGCTAGGATATCCAAGGAAGGGGCTGTTTGGAGTTTCAAGGGGAGGGCTAGGCTTCTAAAAACTCAATATTTAAAGCCGGAAGCCAATTTATGGTTTTACTTCATGAGGCACACCATTCACCCTACCAGCCATGACACAAATCTATGCCTAGAAAGAGTTTTGATCCTATACTGTATCCTAGAGGCTAGGCCATTTGATGTTGGGAAGATGATATGCTCCAACATCAAGGCATGTGTGGAAAGAACAAATGGCAAGTTGCTATACCCTTCTTTGATTCATAGGCTTATGCAAAAGGCACAAGTCCTAGCCTTGCCCAAGGATGTGATGTCTATGGAGAAGACATCCATTGATAAAAAGAATTTGGATAGACTGATGAGGGTAAATGCAAAAGTACAGCCAAATGCACCCACTTCTTCCATGGCAACTCTAAAGGATGAATTGTTAAAATCCATGGATGATCATGCCAATGCTTTGAAGAAATCAATAGTAAAGAAGCACCACAAATTGATGAAGAAAGTGGATGACTTGAAGAAGGAGGTAGACATCTTGAAAAAGGAGAGGGTACAATGGGCTGAGTACAAAATGCAGAAGGAGAGAATGCTTAGAGCTGCTGCCAATCATGGGAAATCAAAGAATGCAGTCAAGCTCCCACCTCCACCAAAGTCCATCTTGCTACCGCATTCAGACTCTCCTACTCAGTCTGAGTAGGACAGGTTATACCTTCTTACCCTTTTAAATATTTTAATGTTTAGTTATGCATGTTGTTAGGTAGTTACTCTTGTTGATATGCTGTTTTTAAAAGCCTTTGATGATTTGCTGTTTTCATATATATAGTTTAATGTTTTTATGACTTTTAGGTCTAGTTAATTCTTGTTTGCTGATTTCTAATGCCTAGAGTTGCACCTGTCATTGTGCATTGAAGAAGGTCATGTGCATGTATACTCTGCTGTCTTTAGAGTGGTGTGTGCTCTTTAGATTCTGTTTAATATTTATTTTGCTGTTTAACAATAAATTTTGTTTTGCTGTTTTTAGATTTAGACTCTGCTGTTTTTAGGTCTAAGTTGATAGTTACCTTTGCTGATTTCATTAGTGAATTGCTATTTGCTGTTTTAAAATTTGTTATTACTGTTTAGTATGATATGATGTTTTTAGAAACAATTTACATTTTACTTTGCTGTTTTAGTCCTTACCTGTTCCATTTATGTTTGCTAGAACAAAATTTGTTTAATTAGTCTTTGGAATTTCTGTTTTATCTTTGACAAGGACTCATGCCATGCATGTTTGGATTTACTGTTTTTCTTTGCTGTTTAATTTTCTTTTCTTTTTGCTGTTTTAATCCTGGTAGACATGTCATGGTTAGCAGTAGTAGACCTTTGACTCACCTATATGGTGATGTTGTTTTCATTTCAATTTGCTGTTTTTAACTTGTATGCAATCCTTCTCATAGTTTTTCTTTGCTGTTTTGACCATAGCATATTTGGCATAATCTGTTTATCTTGGATTGTAATTATACTGGTTCTTAAAGGCTGAACAGGCTGTTTTGTTGCTTTGTGCACAGCTGGTATGATTGTTTTGAAAGAGAGCCATGCTTAATGCAATCCCTTTATCCTCCCTACTCCATGCTAAAAACAGTCTAAGCTGTCTCATGAAAAGAAGACAATGGAAATCCCATTGTCCGAGTCCATTTGGTATTTTCATAAGCAAAACAATGGTAGTCCCATTGTTTAGTTCCAATTGGTTTATCTCATGGTAAAATAATGGCAATCCCATTGTTTAGTTGCATATTACCATGTTGTTTGGAAATGCAGTCCTCTGGTTGACTGTTGACTTGGTTTGAATCTCATTCCAAGTACCACATTTTGACTCTAGGGTCAATTTGACTTAGAGTTGGATTGTTGGTTTTGTCTAAACCCTTGTTTTGAGTCTTTGAGTCCCTTTAGTTTCACAAGATGACCAAGTCACACTTGTGACTTCTGATCTTTGCTTTTTTATTCCAATTGATTTCAGTATGAGTCTTTTATTATTAAAGATAATCAATTACACTTATTGATCATCTTTTCTGTTTCATTTTAGGTTTTTGGGCACTGATTTTAAGTAGCATATCTTCTTTTAGCCATATATGCACCAAAAATAGAATAAAAGATGAATTTGTTGTACAAATGTTTGAACTTGATGCCATAGCCACAATAACCCAAAGCTTAAACCATCTTTGTCTTAAATTGAGCCTCTAGAACTAGCCAACCATTTCCAAAGCTTTCACTTGATTCAATTGGGCCTTCATTTCAATTTGGCCAATTTGTAGCCTTCATACACTTATAATGAGGACATTGTTTCCCTTAAGTTTGGGGGAGGGTCCTAAAAGTACCAAGCACTATAGAGATCATGAAACACATGCATCAAAACCAAAAGACAAACAAAGGAACAAAGTTCCATGTCTTGTGCATACAAAAGAGTGTCAAAGTACACCAGAATATTTGAAAAGGACCAAAGTGTCCAAAATACCTCAATATGAGATGCATAACAGTAAAATTGTGCTATGGAGTGAAAAAAGTGAGATGAGGTAAAAGACATGCATTGAAAAGAAAAAAGCCAAATGCAAAAACCCAATTCAAAGTCCCAATCTATCTGTTGAATCTAGTATAGCAAAAGAAATGTAGGCTAGCTTATGGTTTGGCAATATGAAAGACTTAAGTTTGGGGGAGCTAGGTTTATGAAGGGCTATGGATATCAAGCATCAAGTCAAAAGTATAACACTTTCATTCCAAAATTTTCAAAAATATGCATACTTTGGCTATGGAATGTTTATGCTCAATTTTTTTTAGTTTATTAGAACTTTTGAGTCTTTTAATTTGTCATTTTCTGTTGTTTGGGGACAAACAACAAGTCAAGTTTGGGGGTGTGATAAGTGTTAATTGATTAAGCTTATTACATCATTTTCTTAACCATTTTCCTTAGTTTTATTTGCCCATTAGTGTCTTAATTAAGTCTTTTTATGTCTTTTTCATATATTAGTAGTAATATAGTATATCTAATGTTAATTCCCTATTTATGCAGGTTTTTGATGATTTTTGGGCCCGATCCTGCAGCAGTCCTATAGGACCAGGAGTGGCATGGTCCTATAGCACCTGTCCGAAAGCTGAAATTCTGCCTGGGCCATGAAGTAGTGGGCTGATCCATGGAAGATGCGTGGTCAATGACCTTGGGCCCGGTCAATGCCCAATTTTGAAGAGACTTTTGTCTTATTAGTTGGCTCCCACTAAGTGAACTTCCTTAGCCTATAAATAGAAGGCTTAAGGCATATGTTTACTCACCAATTTACCAATTCACCAACTTACACACTTTCTTATGCTTTTGATGCTTTCTTCCAATTAATCTTTTTGTTGAATATTCTCTAGATTATTGCTTTCGGTTTCAAGCTTTCGGTTTCTTTGTTTCCAAATCAAGAACCGATTTTTGTAGTGAAGTTGTGATTACACTCTCAAGTTTTAATTCAAGTACTCGTATTTAATCTTCATCTCATTTCTGTTTTTATTTCCAAAGTTACGTTGCGTTTTCTTAATTTTGTTACGAGTTACGAATTAGTCGATCATTGTTGCTTTACATCGGATCTCATCCTTTGTGGCTCACGACTAATTTACGTAGACTAAATAATCTGTTTTTACGAGTTTGTAAGCAACCTTTTCGGTCTTTGTAACGAAACTTGTTTTGCAAGTTTTGTTACTTGATTTGCAAGTTTTCTTCAAAGTCAACTTCTATATCCAAGGTTTTCATTAGTCAATTCTCATCCCATCAAGTACTTTTCTTTCATCATTACTAGATTAATATTAATTAATATTATTTAGTTATTAATAATTTATATTTCAGTCTTTATATTTCAGTCCTTTATATTTCAGTCTTTATATTTCAGTCTTTATATTCCAGTCTTTACATTTCAGTCTTTATATTTCAGTCATTTACATTTCAGTCTTTACATTTCAGTTCTTTACATTTCAGTCTTTACATTTCAGTTCTTTACATTTCAGTCTTTACTTTACTGCAATTTACATTTCTGTCATTTAATTTCCAGTAATTTACTTTCAGTCATTTATATTTCAGTCATTTAATTTCCAGTACTTTAAATTCCAGTATTTCCATTTCCTGTAATTTATTTTCTGTAATTTACTTTCTGTAATCTACTTTCTGCAATTTACGTTTCCATATCAGTTATTTATTTTTTTAGTCCTTACATTGTTCGAGAGAAGAAACCGAGCGATGATGGGCTAACACCTTAGCTTGGGGTGTAACGGGAAATTAAGACCAAACCCGATATGAAAGTACAAAGGTGTCTTATTAGCATTATAGTCTACTATTCATTTCAGGTGCTTAATATTTCATTTCATAATTACATTAAAATTAATTGACAACTAATTTTGTGTATAAAAATGTATTGACTTTCAAAACCTGAGGTAATAGGAGAAGGCTATAAATAGCTTTAGTGTCTGACAAACGCTATACTCCTACGGTGTAGAATGGTAACACTGTGTTGTGCTAGGATTCACGACGTCTAACATAAATGATATCGTATTGATAGCACGTTGACCGATGTGTGCTTTTGGGAGGCCGTCTGACCCGATAGTTGATACTGCCATAGTTATATAAAATCATTTATTGATTTTAGATAATTGTGACAGGAATGCTATGTCACCTTTTTGCTGAATCATTTGTTTAATGTCTTAATCAACTGTTGCACCCTGTGCTTCATCTTAAGACTGATATTTTCCTTAGTTGTTAATCAAACCTCCCATTTTTAGATAAATCAAATCCCTCGTTTTGCCATCTGAAATTAATTTTTATAAACTGGACTTTTGAAATAACTTTATAAGCTATCTCTGTGGGAACGATATCTGGTACTTTACCATTATTACTTGTTACGAGACGACAGTAGTTCAAGATGTATACTTGCGCCGAGTTCTATTTTTGTGTTGAAATCTAAGGTTGAATAAACCGACGAGCAATGACCGGATTCAATAAATCGCAGGACTAGGTTTGAGCGGATTTCGCTAAATCGCATACAAGACAGCCTTCATCCGGATTACTCAATCGAAACCTATATCACAGGCTGTATTGTTCGATTTAGGGTTCTTGTTTGGTTTTACCTTCATCGCAGACTTATCGATTTCACTTTAATCGCAAATCTGTGTGTTCGATTTCACCTATCTGAGTTCATCTTTGTTTCCTCGCATCTTCCTCGCTCACCTCGTCGTCTGGATTTATTACCGTCTTAGAACACTTAAAAGAATTTTGCTTGAAGGCCATCTGTTTTAGCAAGCCCATTCTTGGTCACAGGCTTTTGTTTATCAAGATAATTTTTGGCTTTATGAAAATCCAAGCCCAAATCCTTTTTTTTTTGGTCTGATTTTTTTTGGGTTGTTTGTTTTCTAATCTCATTCAGTTTTGTTTCTTTTTGGCCCATTATTTTGTGTTCTTTATTTATTTTGGATTTTAATTTTGAATCATTTTTTGTCTGTTTTTGTTTAGTTTTTGAACTGATTGAGATTTCTTGAACTGTTTTGCGTCGCGTAAACTGTTTCTTATCAGTTTTAACTGTTTTTGACTGTTTTTAACAGTTTTTAGCTGTTTTCAACAGTTTTGACCGTTTTTACTGATTTTTGACAGTTTTTTGTTGTTTTCTGTTTTTTCATCAGTTTTTGTGTTTTTCTGTTATTCGTTTTGAGTTTAATTGTTTTTGATTTTTTTCCCATTGATTTCACCGCACTAGATCAGTTAATCAATCTGTTTTTTAAAATGGCAGTTTCGATTGAGAAGGAGAATGTGAATTTGAGAATTAAAATCTCTGAGTTGGAAAAGAGAGTAGAGGACTACAAAGTTAAATATATTAATATGTTTGATGAAAATTTTGCAGATAAAGAATTTATTAAGGATCTGCAAAAAAGAAAATAAAGCTCTGAAAGAATACACTGAAGAAGATGTATCAGTAAAGGTCAATGAACCAGAGAAAGCTTTGGACACAGTAAGGAAAGAGTGTGAAGTAGAATTGAAAACTTGGTGTAAATCTAACAAAGATCTATTTGATAAACTCCAAAAAGTCCATAGTGAACTTGATGCTAAGAGAACATCTCCAAGGAATCATAATGAGACTGAGACTGATCTGAGTGAATTAAAGAGGTTATTGAATTTAGAGAAGGAAAAAGTTCAAGAGAATGAGAAGAGTTTGGATTTTGAGAGAGCAGAGTTTGAGAAAAAGAAGAAGAGATTTTTTGAAGAAGAGAAAAGATTTGATGTTGAATGCATATCTTATGAAAAATAAGATAAGCTCTCTCGAGCTGAACGCGAAAATGCTTTTAAAGCAAATCTCGGATTTTGAGCAGCTAATCATCTTAGAATGACCCAAGGCTGATAAACAGAAGAAGACTTTAGATGAAGAGAATTTGCGCTTGAAAAGAAAAATATTGCAAAGAAATATGCAGCAATAGCTAAAGAACTTGCTGAAAAGAAAAAAAAAATGGCTTGACATCGCTTCTGATAATGAAAGGAGCAGCTCAGATGAGGAGAGAAGAGAGTTTCATAATCAGAAAAAAAAATTGAAATGTTTAAGAAGGAGTTAGAAGGTAAACTCCTGGATACTACAAAGAAATTGTCTGATCTGAAGACAGAACTTGAAACTGAATTGAAGAAGAGAACTGAACTAAAAAATAAGTATGATTTAGTTACTGTTGAAAGAGACCAGCTTTTAAAGAAAGTCAAAGACTTTTCTTGTGCTCAAAGTTCAACTTTATCTCCTTCTCAGTGTAAAACCAACTTTTATCACTGTTCCAAATCGAACAGTTATTCAAGCAGCCCTAAATCAACTGTTTCTAAGAAGTATTCTCGTTCTTCTAATCAGTACTATCAAGGGTACGTCATCGGACCACTCAATTCTCATTCAAAAGTTAAAAGCATTTGGGTAAATAAATCTAAATCTGTTTCATCTTGTACCCCTGTTGTTACTAATAATCTTTCTTGTTTTGTGAGATCTACCACTGATTTGATTCATCTTAGCAAGAGAAGAATCATGTGCTCCGCATGCAAGACAACCAATTTTGTCAACAGGAAACAGTACAATAGATGGACTGTTGATAACAGATATCAGAAGATTTGGAAAGGTAATAACAGGTATGATAACAATAGCTGATATGGATCTTATTCTGTATATAATCATCCTGTTAAAAGCGCAAAAAAGAACATATCTAATAAAAATAGATGGTTTGGAAGTTATAATATCCCACAACTTGATACTAACAAAGAAGGACCCAAGTTCGTTTGGGTACCAAAATCTGTTTGATCTTATTTTGCAGGTGCGTCATTACTGTGCTGATCAGAATTTCAATCACATGATGCACAAATTTAGGGGGAGGTTATAATTTGTCCAAACAAATGCTTCAGAACAACACAGTCCAGGACCCATGCTTTACCGAGTGTGGTTTCTAAACACTCAGTTTAGGACCCGTGCTTAAAATGTTTCCATTTTTTTTCTTTTGAGCTTAACTAAAACATTTCTTAAATCTACTTTCTATGGGGAGTCTCTAGAAGTTTTTGAATAAATGTTTTCGTGAAGTGATTTTTTTTTTTGGGGAAACGAGTACATTTTCTGAACATGTATTTCCTGAGATCTTAGTTGCGTAATGTCTCATCGTACATAACTCCAATACCTGTTTCAGCTATTCTTCAAACTATTATTATCACGTCTCTAATAATAATATCATTTTCGGTGATAATACACTCGTTTGTAATCGAAGGTTGTTTTCTGATTTTTTTACCTTGATTGATATACATTCATTAATTCTTTGAAAATCAGAATCTGTAAACTCGTACTTACATATCTTCATTCATTTCTCTCACTTACTGAATAATCTATTTTTACGTATCACTCCTTCATTAATTGTGCTTAAAAGCCAAATATCTTGATCAATTTTTATCTGATCATTGTGCTTTTTTTGCAATACTATTTTTGATCAATCATTGTAATCAACTGAGTACAATTCTAAATTTAGGAGGGACTGAGTGCTTAACAAAAATACCTCTATGGAATGTCAGAACCGACAAACCTACCAAAGAGGACAACCATATCTGAGTGAGCTTTAACTCAAAATGGGTTTGTGTGTTGAGCTTAAAATGAAAAATAGAGGGGTAGTTGTTGTGAGCTAAAAGAATTGATGAGAGTTGTGTCAGGATCAAAAGAACATAAGAATCCTGTTCCAAACTTCAAATTTTCGGGCATACCACATTATCTATTAGTTCTCAATTCTTTCAAGACTAATATTGAAAAAGGCAAAGCCTAGGCCAATTTTTGTTACAACCCCACCAGCTACTCATTTATCTCTTAACAGATAAGTGTTTCAATAACACTTGGGGTACGCAGCTCACAATCTATCAATTTCTCATTCGGAGAAAGTTGATATTGAAATAGAAGGATATATGTCCCCCCCCCCTTCAAGTCTTTTTTATCACTGATTGAGTCTGATAAATTTGTGTAGTCCACACGATTAATCCTTTTGAGCTTAAACAGAAGCATATGTTGCTTTATCTTTCTACACTACACAGATTTTTTGCAAATTATATGTTATTTTGCCGAAACATTCATAGATATGCTATTATTAAGCTATCGATGATTGAATGGAAGACCTAGTGAGATGAGCCTCATAAAGTCTTATATATACAGTACATCCATTGTACTGAGTATATCTATTATACTCACATGCCAATCTTTTTATAAGATTGAAAACAATTTCATACATTGAAATTGGTTGTTACCTTCTCATTCCCTTAATCTGAAAAGATTATACAAGTGGATTTGAAAAGATCTACTTACAATTTCATGAATTGACGGCTTTCGCTGAAGATTTCATTCATTCTTATGTATGATGTAATGATTCTCATTTCATCATAAGGGGGAGTATGTAATAATGAATGAATAATTCATTTCCGAACGATATAAGGGGAATATGTTGGAAAGATCAAGGGGGAGTAACATCAATGACGGTAAAAGACTCAAAAGGAGTGCGACTGGAGATTATTACTGTAGATTATTCTGATGTTACAATGTCTGAGAGTTTTTGAATGTGAAGATTATCCTTACAACAGTTTACTGATAAAGATTCCTTTTGAAGAGAAAGTTTATTCGTTATCTGAAGAAGTTCATTTTTGAAGAAGAATGTTAGAGTTTGTTGTCTGAAGAAAATTCTTTGAAGATCATATCTTAAAGATCAATTCTAAAGATCGTTACTGTTTTTGTTCTACATTGTCAAAAGAGAGGATCATTGTTGTTCTACATTCGAGGGGGAGAATGTTAGAAGATTTTCTCAACTAACAAAAGATCATCTGAGATTTCAAATTGAAGATTGTTTTGAAGAAGTCATAAGCTTAAAGAGACAAAGTTCAAACGAGACGTCAATTCTTTCAAGCCTGAATACAAAGGGGGAGAATGTTAGGACTGAAAATCAGTATTAAATTGTATTCGTCTTGAAAGATAAATATTCTCTATAATTAAAATAGACATCGTGTTTGACTTTGTATTAGTTAGTTTGACTTTGACTAGGCTTTCTAGTTTGACCCTATATAAAGGGTTTTTCTTTGTGAATTTGGAAAATGAGCCTTATTGTAATATCAATATACGTAATAGAGGTTTGACCAGATTTTGAGTTTTGACTTTTCCTCTCATCTCTCTCATATTGTTCTTAAAGTTCATATCTAGATTCTGCCATGGATTCTTACTAGAAGATTGAAGATTGATTCAAGTGGACAAACATAGAAGAATTCGGTGCTCAACTTGTGGAACTAATAATTTTGTCAACAAGAAGAAAATCAACAGATGGTATGAGAACAACATGTATCGATACAGTTGGAATGGACATAACAGGTATGATAATGACTGGTATGGTTCTTATTGCTTATCTGATTTACCTGTTAAAAGAGCTAAAAAGAATTTATCTGAAATGAACAGATGGTATGACAGTTATAACATTCCTCAGGCTAATACTAACAAAGTAGGGCCCATGTTTGTCTTGGTACCAAAATCTACTTAATTTGTTTTGCAGGTGTGTCATATGTTGTGCTGATGAGAAATATCATTTATATGATACACTAATGTAGGGGGAGTGTATAATTTGCCTGAATTTAGCTTCTGAACACCCAGTTCAGGACCTGCTCTTCAAATATGAGCTGAATTGTTTTTCAAATTTTGATATGATTCAAAAGGAGAATAATGTTTTATCTGTTTGAAGATGGAATTTATTTTCTAGGGAGAGTATTGAAAGATTTTTTGGTAAATGTTTGTTGAATTTTTGAGTTGATTTAAAACGAGTATAATTTTTGATCAGGTATTTCTTTGAGATTTTACTTGTGTAATTGTTCTTCATACATATTTCCAATACCTGTTTCAGCTATTCTTCAAACTGTTATTATCACGTCTCTTAAATGAAAATCATTTTCAGTGATAATACACTCGTTTGTATTCAAAGTTTGTTTTCTGAGCGTATCTGAAATATAATTCTTTGATTGATTTATAATTCTATATTCTTTGTTTGTGTGAATCTGTAAACTTGTTCTTAGGAATCTTCATTCATTTCTCATTGAATAATATGTTTTGTACATCACTCCTGAATAATTGTTCATGTACTTAATCGCTACATTTTTCTTGATCAATTTTCATCTGATCAATTATGCATAAATGTAATAATATTCTTGATCAATCCTTTGTGATCAAATGAGCTTACAGTGTTATTTTTAGGAGGGACTGAGAGCTTCACTGAAATACCTCTATGGACTATCAGAACCGACAGCCCTACCCAAGAGGACATCCATATCTGAATAAGCTTAAATACAAAAGGGGTTTGTGTGCAGAGCTTAAAATGAAAATGAGAAGGGTAGTTGTTGTGAGCTAAAAGAATTGATGAGAGCTATGTCAGGATTAAAAGATTAAAAGAATCCAGTTCTATCCTCTATAATCCGGGCAAACCACTAAACCTATTAGTTCTCAATTCTTTGGAGACTAATATTGAAAAAGGCAAAGCCTAGGCCAACTTTTGTCACAACCCCACCAGCTACTCATTTATCTCTCAAAAGATAAGTATTTCAATAATACTTGGGCACGCAACACATAATTTCTCAGTTTCTCATTTGGAGAAAATTGATATTGAAAAAGAAGGATATATGTCCCCCTTCAAGTCTTTTTGATCACAAATTGAGCCTGATAAATTTGTGTAGTCTACACTGTTTATCTTTTTGAGCCTAATTCGAAGAATTAATTGCTTTATCTTTTCTCACTACACAATTTTACAAAATACTTGTTGTTTTGTTATAACATTCATAGATATGCTTTTTCAAAGCTATCGATGATTGAATGGAAGTCCTGGTGAGATGAACCTTAAAAAGTCTCATATATGAAATACATTTGTTGTACTGAATATATTTGTTATATTCACAGACCAATCTTTTTATAAGATTGTTAACAGGTTCATAACTTGAATTTGGTTCGTTCCCTCATCTTAAGTGTCTGAAAAGATTATATAAGCGAATTTGAAAAGATTTGCTTAACATTTTATGAATTGACGGCATACGTTCAAGATTCATTCATTTTGGTGTATGATGTAAATGCTCCTCATTTCATCATAAGGGGGAGTAATCATATAAAATGAATGAAAACTTCTACGTCATTTCTGAAGATCGGGAATTTGTCAAAGATTCAAGGAGTGAATGTGATGATTACTGATAATTGCTAAAGATTGTTGTGATGCCATGTTTGAGGGGGAGTGAATGTGAAGATTTTATCTTAACAGAAGCTTTCTGGAAAATATTTTAAGTGATATATATTTTATATCTGTTTTGTTGGAGAAGAATGTTGGGTTTGAACTGAAGAATTATTCTTGTGATAAATCTTTATCTCTTTTTGGGGAGAATGTTTCATCTTTAAAAAGGAAGAATGTTGGGAATGTTTTAAGAGATGTTAAAATTTTCTGAAGCTGATCAAAGTGAAAGTTTTGAAGAAGTTTATTAAAGATCATATCTTGAAGATCAAATCTGAAGTCTGTTGCTGATTCAATTTTACATCAAGGGGGAGAATTAAAGTGAAAGGAGGAGAATATTTTTAGATCTACATTCAAATGGAAGAATGTTTGAAGAATGTCTTGAAGACTTAAAATGGCTTAAAGCTTCATTGTTTTAAAAGAGATTCAAAATGTAAAAATTCTTTCAAGCTTGAATCCAAAGGGGGAGAATGTTGGGTTTGAGTTTTAGAACTTAATTGTTGTGTTCAATCTTGAAATTTCTCCTTGTAGTTTTGTATTTTCTTATCCTCTAAATAGGATTAATCCTTTGTAGTTCTAGTAGTTAGTGGAGTTGGAAGAGTTATGATGCTTAATTGTGATTGGAATTGTAATTGTGAGCTTTAAAGAATGTATACATAGTTTGACTTGTTGACTTTCTCTCTCAAGATTCATATTCTTGAAATTGCCATTTGTGTGTTCTTGATGATCTTTAAAGATTGATTGAACAATTTGGGGCTTTCAAACCAACCAGAGGCTCTCTGGATGTCCAGAGCCCCTCTGGTTAATCAACCAAAAATTCCAGACAAAGACTCTTAGAAGTATAGCTAACTCGAAGAAAAATTTAACACAAGTCATGGCCAATAAGAGGCCTTCTCGACGACCAGAGCCTCTAGTTCGCCTAACCAGAGCTTCTAGTAACAAAAATGAAATACTTTGAAAGAATGGATTTTTAATGCAAGCAGAGGCCTTCTGTTTAATCATGAAGATCAACGAGCACCTTTCTGGTCCTTTAATAAAGGTTTGAACATTTTTTCAAGGACAATGTTGATCCTCTCTCTCAGTGATTTGATGATAATCCCTTTTTTCCTTACACGTTGTATTTATGTTTCTGTATTTTTCAGTTCCAGCGATCATCACTGAGTATGTTCAGTGATCGCTGAAGAACATGCACTGTAAATTCATCAGAGACAACAATACTTCAAGAAGACAACACTCAC
>NW_020200669.1:76957-80101 GCF_001531365.2 Cynara cardunculus var. scolymus | reverse complement strand
GATCTTTCTTTTAGCATTCTCTTTTCTGTGTTTGCTATAGCTACGTGTGTAACCAAAGATTGTTTAGATAGGTTTTTCTTTACCTTATCTTTCCGCAAACAGTCTTGTAAAATCTGTATTGATCTTCTCTATCAATATATATTTTAAATTTGAAAACCTTGTGTTTGTATTCATCCCCCCTTCTACAAACTGTTTCTTATCTTGTAGACCCTTTCGGGACCAACAAGTGGTATGAGAGCAGTGTTTTCTTTCTTTCCTTGTGTTTTGTTATTTCTCTGTATTAATTTATCTCTTCTTAGATAACTTACTDCTTTCAAATGGCTTTACATATTACAAACACACACACAAAAGATAATGGCTCCCTTGCCAAACCTCCCCGGTTTGTCCGTGACAACTTTTGTCTCTGGAAGAACCGGATGTCCCTCTTTCTGGAAGGTGTAGATCCTGAAATTCCACATTATATAGAAAATGGACCATATATTCCATTTGCCATTGTTCCGGCTGTTCCAGCAACAGCTATGACTGCCGCAATTCCTGAACGGCAGATTCCAAAGCTTCCACATCAATGGAGCGATGAGGACAAGAAGAAAATAGCTATAGACACGCGTGCTCGGTCTATAATAGCTATGTCTCTTCCTGAAGAGATCTATCACTCAGTGATGAAACTCAAATCTTCTAAATCCGTATGGGATACTCTATGTGTCCAATATGAAGGAACCACTCAGGTTCAGGAGACTAGAAAAATCAATCTAGTAAGACAATATGAAAGTTTTCTCTGTGGAAAGTCCGAGACGTTGTCTGAAGTACATCAAAGATTTAACTGCCTTCTTATTGATCTTAGGGCTGTCGGCAGGGAATATTTTACTTCTGAAACTTTGACTAAGTTTCTAGAATGCCTTCCTGAGTCTTGGGACACCTTTTCCATGTGTCTCAAGATGTCAAATGACATGTCCTCTCTTTCTCTTTCGTCTTTATATGGGATTCTGCTTAACCACGAGCAATCTCGTCAACTGAAAAGAAATATTGTAAAAGAATCCAGGGAAATGAAAAGCTCTCCTTTAGCTTTGATCTCTGAATCCCCTTCAGTTGAAACTTCTACCCCTTTTGTTTCTTCTCTACCTCCCGTGGTCATCACGGAGATAGACTCTTCTGAGGATATTCCAGAATCTGATTTATCAAATTTTTATGAGTCCCTAGCACTCCTAACTAAGTCATTTAGGAGGTTTGCCAACAAGAGCAAATTCCGCAGATCTCCACAGCTATCCCTACGGAAGAAGCCAATGTCTAAAAGAATAGACAAGGCTTCAGCTGTCTGCTACAATTGTCACCGGCCTGGACACTTTGCAGGTGAATGCAGATCAAAGAATATTGTGACGCCATCTTCTAAAGCTCCTTCCTCCTTCAGGACCATAGATGAGAAGTACTCTAAACTGAAGGAAAAGTACAAGAAGATGAAGAAAAACTAGCAAAAGGCTAAAGGTCTTGTTGCTGAAGAGCATGACTGGGCTGAATCATCTGATGAATCATCTTCTGATGAAGAGGATAAAAGCTACGTCTGCTTGATGGCCATTGATGTTGATGAAGGATCTTCTAAAGCATCTACCTCCTCAGAGCCATCTTATTCTACTCAAGTATGCTTCCTGAATGAACCCTCTTCTTCTTCTAGTCTTTCTGCACTAGATACTCTGACGGTTGACCTTTACAATGCCGTCAATGGCAAATCAAAAGCTGAAATGCTTAACATTGATCTTCAAAAACAATTGAAGATTTGCCATTCTAAGATCAAAGAACTGACCTCTGTTGAGGAAAATCTTAAAGATCAGGTTATTGTAAACCAAACCATCACTGTTGAACGTGAGAAGGCTATCGCTGAGTGTGAGCGAGCCATCGCTGAACTCAAGGCTGAGAAAGCTACCATTGAAGGGTGGTGCAATGCTTCCTTCAAAGCCTCTRAGATCATTMACGCTYAGATCCCCGCCAAGATAAAGACTGGTCTAGGATTTTCCTATGATCAGGAAAATAGTGTTATAGACAGGTCCATGCTCAAGTTTGGTACCTTCGTCTCTTCTATTCCCAACACTTCTTCCTCTCAGTCCTCTTCTTTTTCTGAGAGTCATCTTGAAGGAACTCCTTTGAGTTCTGGGTGCAAAGACAAAGGTAAATCCATTGTCACAGCATCCCGTCTTAAGAAGTCAATCAAGTCTAATAGATCTAAGTCTATTCCTTCAGCTTGCAAAACTTCTTCTTCTTCAGGGACTAGGAAATCTAAATCGCTTCAGAAATCTAAGTCACAGCTCAAGGTGAACTTTTCACCTAAAGAATCCAATTCCTCAAAGGTTCCTCCTAGAACTAATGAGAAGGGTATTCTTGGAGTTGGTTCCGCTTCTAGTCTGATACTTCCTGGCCCTAAAGCAACTCTTGTCTTTAGGAAGGGTAGACATTGTGGTGAGAAAACACATATTTCCAGTAAGTGTCCTTCTGTCGCTAAAACTGGTTCACCAGTTTTGAGCCAGAAAGTAGCCAAGGCTGAGCAATCAACTAAGGTGAACTTATCCACAAAGGCACAGTCATAGTGAAGAAAACCGCTAAAACCTCTTCTTCAGGTTCAGCGAAGACAACTCCTGCCGAAAAATCTTCAGCATCAGACGTTGTATTTCCTTCCCCTAAAGTCTCTTCTCCAGACTGTGTGAAGACTTCCACTAAAACTACCTTGGTAGTTTCAAGGGTTGTTCCTCTTTCCACTCAAACCTCTTCAGGTTCAGTGATGCCATCGTYTGATACTATTTCTTTGGTATCTAATGATGAAGCCTCTAACAAAGCTGGACCCCATTAGCCGGGTACCAATATCATTCTTATTTTGCTTCCTACTCAAGTTATCAAAGGAATATGGTATTTGGACAGTGGCTGTTTGAGACATATGACTGGCGATAAATCTCTTTTATCTCAATTCAAGGAAGAAAGAGGACCTTCAGTCACCTTCGGTGGAAATGGAAAAGGATATACCAAAGGCTTTGGTATATTATCCAACGGTACAACTACTTTTAAGCACGTTGCATACGTTGAAGGACTGAAGMACAATCTTCTTAGCATCAGTCAACTGTGTGATAAAGATTATACAGTTAAATTCTCAAAGAATTCATGTCA